>NC_088979.1:137598568-137898568 GCF_963932015.1 Anas acuta
TTCAAATAAATATTTGAAAATACTTCTATGAAATGACAGGCTTTCAAGAAAAATGTTGCCAAATTTTCAATGTAAAAACAAGGAATTTGCAAAAACCAAATTGATTTATTTTCTCAACTCTGACTGTAATGCAGTATCACAAGAACAGTATGGGGTTTATTAAACTTTGTGGTTGAGTCATATATCTTGGATTCTACACAGCTGAAGTTTAAACCCAAATTAAAAACAAACAACAAACAAACAAAAAAGCCATTTGTCTGAACTTATTGAACAAAGAACTCTAATTTAAAAATATATATATTCTTTGTGTTTCTTTATAAAAGTTGTCACTCATTGGAAAGGAAATCCCTTAACAATTGCTATTAAGACTATTTACTTCTTTTGTGATAGTACATTCTAGGTCTTAAATTTCACATTTTATTATAGTATATATTCAAAATGTTTGAAACTATTAAATAAATGCTTTCTTAATCATCAACATGAATCAGCACAATGCTTACTTTTGAATAGATTAACAGAAATAATAGCATCAAAGCTGTCTGCTTGATTGGCTGGATTCTCCTCTCATTACTGGTGTATATCTGTTGAATTTTCCAATGTTGAACCTGATCTTGAATAACTGAATTCAATGGAAGATTTGCTGTTGACTTCTGTGAGACATATTGAGGTCTTCAACGAAAAGAATCATTCTCTCTCTGGTCTGAGGTAGCCAGGAATGAAAGCTGAAATTACAGCTTCACTGGACTCATGTTTTCAATCCTTCAAAAATAGAAAAAGGTGACCAGGAAAATGAGAGCAGCTAAAATCAACAATATCCATATTTATAGAAAAAAGAAAAGAAAAAAAAAAAAAAGAATCTTCAAAATCAGTGTGTGTTATCTTTGTAATAATGATACAAGTGAACAAACCTCTTTCTATATGTTTTGCAATTCACTTCTGATCAGGTAGAGCTAGATCCCCCTCTGCCCTTGCTCACCAAGGATAACTGTACATTTTCTGTCAGCATTATGACAATAGATTTGGGTAGCTTGGAGCATTCACTTTTACTGTCAAGCCTGTTTGTTGAATTTATGCTATGTAGTATCAGCACAGATGCTTTGTCCCAGCAGTGTTTGAAGAGAAATGTTAATGAGGCTTACGCATGGGCATGAACAGCAGGATCAGATCTCTAGGAAATACAGGGAAACTGTCTGAGAACTAAGCATAAAATTAAAGTTAATGACTGAGAAATACAAGTGCTTGTTTCCTACTGAATACATAGCTCTGGGGTATTTCACAATGCAGTTTCATTGAATGAAGGCCTACTAGAAGATAAGAATAACACATACTGATTTTTGATACTAGTATAGGTATATACGTCCCTATTAATGTGTGTATTTGTGTGCTTCCTTATTTTACCTGCAAAGCCATATTCACAAATCTGCTTCTTAGTGAAATGAGCTATACATGTATGTTACAGTATGTTCTGGGAAAGGCAAAGTATGAACTGTACCTGAAAGTTGATGTGTCCTGTCTTATTTCATAAATGAAGTTCTGTGCTTAGATGGAGCTTCCAGCTGGGAAGTCTATATAACACAATAATAATACATTTTAAGGATTATCCTCTAGTCCAGTTACAACACAACTAATTCCTAGCTGATCTACAGATTATAATTCTGTTGAAACCAAGTTAAGGAGCAACAGCGTTGTAAGGCAATAACCTAGCATATCTGTATTTTTAACAGAGATATGTTCTTACTTATGAGCTACAAATAAGTCATGGCTTTTGCACAGAGAATTTCAAAGTTCAAGCATATATTTAAGAGAGTTGGACACCTGGCAGATAGGGTGGAAGATTCTGACTTTTTTTTTTTTTTGGTTAAGTGACTGAGAAGTTATTTTTGATTGAAAGATGGCTCAACAGTCGCAGAATAGTAAATGGGCTATTGCATTTTTATTTATTTATTTATTTATTTATTTTTACAGATTTTATGGATTATTTGATAGAGAAGACTAAATCAACTAATAGTACTGCACTTTCCTCTACACCATATATCGCAGAGAAAACCTGTGTTTTCTACAGCGGAAGAAAACCTACAGTGAAAGAATATAAAGGCTGCAAAATTAACTACAGGAAAAAAAAAAAAAGAAGAATTAAGTAATTAAGTTTACCTGTATTTGAATATATCCTTCCCATGTGTATATTAATTATTCTACAGTCTAATTATAAGATCATATATTAATTTTTTCTCTAGACTCCAGAATCAGTCATGAGACTCTCAGCATGGATGGTGCTTACTGCCTAAGGATTTTTCAACATTTGGTTCAATGTGCAGCCCCAGGCCTCAAGTAGATGCAAACTACATTCTGAAGATGAAATTTTTCATTTCCACATGGACTTTTCTACTCACATTGCAGTATCTGAATTGCTATCCAATATTAATTAATCTAATTACTAATTCTTTTGTGAGCATAAATTACCCAATGGCTTTCTTGTTACAAAAGGAAAGTGAGGCACAGCTACATCTGTTTGTAGCAAATACTAAATGGTTAAAGTCTGGTGATGTCATGAGTGGTTAGTTAGATGAGCTGGTGATAGAAATCGTCAACACAATTTGTGAGTAAAATTATGCTCTATACTCTCAACATTTTTCATCATATTTTTTTTTTTTTTAATTACTTCCAGATTTGTAGGATATGTTAGTAGTAATAACACTTTAGGACGGCATTTCAAGAGCAATTATACACTGCCTTCTTATAAAGTACTGGAGTGATAGATCAATGCCTAAAGCTGCAATAGCTTTTTTATTTGTGAGCTGTGACCTCACAAACAAAACAGGGTCATGTCAGGCAAACACTTCACAGTAACTTCAGGAGACCTTTCCAAAGAAATTTTAGATGCCATGGGATTGTAGGAGCATGCTCCTTTTTGGACTGCATAAGTTTATATTTTTAATATGTTGAGTATCTCCATCTTGCTGTGAATTTTCCAAGAGAAGAAATGATCATATCTTGATTTTTGTATTGGGCTTGTGGTGACATTTCCATGCAAATCAGAAAGACCCCAAGTTATTATGCCATCAACCATGCCAAGTGTTATGATGACCAAAACAATTGAAAAATGTATTCTGCTATCTGGCACATCTTGCCAAATAGAAAGCCATATTCCTGTATATTTAAAAGTGTGCTATTGTGGATGTGAAGAAGCAACACTGCTGAATTCTGGAATTAACAGAGAAAAACTTGGTGTTCATAGGCTGTTGTTTTCTTATGGAGGTAGAATATTTTTAAAATCATTCAGAATAGAATGAAAAAGGCATGCTTGAATAGGCACTTCCAGGAAAGAGCATGCATATAAAAGCTAGTGCAAGGAGGTAGGAGGTAGTTCTATTCTGAGTGTGGCACTTGCTTTTTGGGTGTCTCTTACTGCTACTTTCGCATTTTCATTGCTGAGATGAGGATAATATTATTGCACAAAGGCCTCCACAAAACATAAAGAAAGCATTTTGAAATGGCAGAGGGAAAGGTATTATATAAATATCATAAATACTGAAAACTATAAGATTCTATAGATGGTTGCATACTTATCCCTGGATAAGAATTATGAGTTTCTTTTCCTTGTGTTGTTTGTATTTCTTAAAATATGTGTGAGATATACATTTTACTCATGAAGGATCTTGGATTATTTTTTCTAAGACATTTTATTTCTTTGTTTTAAATAAATATTTAATGTATTTATCTGCATGCAAATTTCTTTGCATTTTATTCCATTCAGGTGACTAAAACCTTCAGTAACCGGTGTAAAATTTATAGTGTTATTTGTAGAAGTAGCTTACTGGAAAGTAAAACAAAAATTCTTGCATTCTCTGCCTTGCATCTAGGCAAACACAATTCAGTTTTCCTGGCTGTTAAACTTACATCTGCCTCCTGAGGTCTTCCTGTAAATCTCACACACCTTATTAATAACACTGGCCTGAATTAGTAGGATAAAGACAGTTGTAAAGCTTATCTCTTGCTCCACAGTTGTTAAGTTGTCAAATCAGGGCACTTAGGTTAAGATTAATTCTCCTAAAACACATACTCCAGCTAATTCCCAGAAACTACTCTGCAATAGGACATATCAGACCCAATACCATAAACAGTTGCAGCAAAATATGATTTTAAGGTAAGACGTATGTGCTGCTGATGTGGCTGGCTTTATTTGTGCCACATGAAATTCATTTGTGCACGTGAAATTCATATCCCCAACACCTCTACCCAATATCTAGATATTTCAGCTGTTTCATTTAAAGTGTATAAGAACTCACAGCCTGTGAGAGTCATGATTTGCTCCCTACACCTGAAAAATTTACAATTCCTACAGGGGCCTCATGATACGGATGGCCTTGCTGTCAAAGAAAATTAATTGACAATTAAGACCAAAATTAAAGATGCCTGAATTGCCTCCTCCTTCCCCCTCTTCCAATGAAGACTAGCCTTTACCTCTGGGTTTCTCACTAAAATTACTGATCAGACAAACTCTTTGACATCAAAGCTAATTTAGGGAGTTTTGGGTCTCCTACACCTCTGTCCCTTTTCAGGAAAGGTAGATGTAACCCAGAACACTTGAGTGGATGGTTTTGAACTACCCTTATCAAGAAGCACACAAAACCTTTACTGAGATGAGATGTAATCCAGTCAATAAAGGTTAGAGCATGGGATTAGGGAAGATGGTTTCTGGCAACTCCTGTGTGCATAATTTAGCTACATTAAGAACATTATGAGCTCAGCTGGACCTGCTCTACTCACATTTAAATCTTTGGATCAGTCTGAACGTGAATTAAAGCTTGGAGCTTAGAACATTAAAACAATCCACTATACAACATGTACCAAACTGTAAGGAGCTGTGCATAGTTTTCATTTTATTTCAGTAGTATGTTAACTCAAGAATTCCTTGGTGTGCATTTTTTTTCTGATTATTTCATTATCATGTGATAGACTAATAGCAAGGTCTAAGTGCTGAATATCTAGTCCCACAGGGGGATCTGACTCTGCAGATGTCAATGACCTGGCAGAGTATTTATGCTAATGGTTTCTGCTAATGGATCATGGCTCATGCTTTCCATATGTATCAAAGGATCTCCTTATCTTATGGTGCAGTAAACACAGTCCCTCACTTTCTTGACCTTTATGGATCTGATCCCAAGTGTGCAGCTCTTATTTGGAAACTGAATGCTTCTAATTGCTGTGGCAACTGAACACCACAAATAACATTTCAAAAACAGCTTTTTTAAAAAAACAGCAATAATGAAAAAACTCTTAACTCCCTCCAGCTTCTGTATCAATCAGAAAACAAGATGAACACCTCTAGAAAAAAACAGGTGACAATTTAAATGACCTGGCAGTTTAGCATTTTTGAATCATATACTATTTTATATGCTACAGTTAATGACTGCTGGGTATGAATCTATTGTATCTCCAAAACAAAACAAAACAAAACCAGAAGGGCATCAAAATCATGTCTGTTTCAAATTATACTATTTTAGGATGTCCTGTATTCTTCCTTAGGATTATAAGATATATATAAATGGATTTGGGTTTCTAGTCTTCAAATGATTATTTTTCATATTACTTCTTGTACCTGGACTGATTTATCACAGGTACACTTACCTGCAGTTTTTCAAAGAAGCTTTTGGATTATTAAATCCTATTTTTCCAATATTCCAAGGGAGAATAACTCTCCATCAGAGTTTCAGAGGAGATCTTTTACTTAATTTTCATGTCATGTTATGAATATATCACAGATGAAAAATTGATATGTATCAGAAAATCTAGGTGATCTTTCCATGTCACCTCAGTACTAAAACTGAAGTACATGACTAAACATATCTGTTTAACCAACTGAACAGGAAAGATATGAAAAGTGGAAAATAGGAAAGATCAAAATGGATTTCAAGAAAGCAGGGATATGCACCCAGAAGACATTGTTGCAAACACGACTGAGTGCAGAACTAATGTGGGCCGTTAGCAGATTTGCTAAATGTGTGTGCAAATCCTATTTTTGGATTAAATGACTCATGTTAACTACATACAAGCCAACTAACTCTCCAAATACAACAGAAATAACTTTAATTAAGTCCTTCAAGGAATGGAGCTTTCTTTTTCTTTCCTTTCTTTCTTTTCTTCTTTCTTTTTCTTTCTTATGCAGATGACCTGTTAGAACTGGCACAAGACATAGGCAGTTGCTTTGGGAGGCTGTTGGCTAGAGGTGGTAGACATCTCCTTTGTCTATGCCCCTTTGTAGCTAGGTCAGGCTTGCTTGGTCAGTGATCACTACAGTAATTCAAAATTTAAATTGCTATTGTCTTCCTCCACCAGAAATGAAAGAATGAGGCCACACTGCCCAAAGTCAGGACAAGGCAACTCACTCCAACTAAGTAAGTTCAGTCTTTTCTTTCAAGAACTAACTTCCTTCACATAAGGAACTGCTCCTTGTGACTACCTTCTTGTCATTCTACGTTGAACTGGCAATTGCATAAAAGGTGAAAGAAGTTGCAGCTGGAGGTTGTCAGACTCAAGATTCCACTGCATATGTCCCCCCAAATTATGCAAATAGCTACAAGTCAGAAGTTAAGGTGCTTACAGTATAGAGCTATAATTACTTTCTGATAAAAATGTCTCCATTTGTCTCTTGGGCATAAAAATGATTCATCACACATCCAATGCTTTGATCTTCCACATTTGCAAACTTACCTCCCTCTGCTATTAACCTAGTATAGAGGAAGAAATAAGGATGGAAGACAAGCAAGTATGCATCATGATGATCAGCATGTGTTTCTGTAACTAAACTGAAGGAATATAAGGTAGAAAACATTAGCTTCACTCAGAAAGATGAATCTAGTGAAACTTGGCTCTATTTTCTTAAGCACGTAACTGGCCTAGTCTTAAATCCTTTATTTCAGCTACAGCTGACTGACATGACTGAATTTGCTTTGTACTAACAGTGCAGCATAAACCAACAGGAACAGTATTAGACACAAAATTAAGCTTAAGACCTCCTTGCATAAGAAATTTCAGTTGTGTTACTGCAGTAAATGTTGGACTTAGTTGCATTCAGAAATACCACAAGTCCTCACCCTTCCAATTTTATTCATATCACTAAATAATTCTCACTCCACAACTAACAAAGCCCTTGCTCTTTGTACATACCAGTCATCCTGAATGAAAGCTTTGCAAAGCTGTTCATCATGTTAGCAGAATGGTTGGTATGTGCAGAAGCAAATGACTTGAGATAACTTTTAACAACCCGGGTTGCAAAAGACCTGCAATTAGGGTTGGAATTGCAGTTCAAGACAATTGAGCCTCAGGATCAATGAAGGTACATCAAGTTATTGCAAGGTGTTACCAAGGGAAAATGTTTTACATAGAGGTCTCTGGCCTAGAGTTTAGTTAGGATAGTTGTGATAGGAGCTGTGGTAACTGCAGGACTGTAGACAATCATTCCTGTTTTCTATGCCCCCAGATTCCCAAACGTAGTGTAAATCTAGTACTAACTCTACGTAGTAAACCCCACCAACTTCAACTAATAAAATCTTTTTCTCTTGAACACGCCTGTTGTTCTGTCAATCAGTAAACCCTGAAAAATCATACTCTACATAAGGATAATGGGCTGATGATTGCAGGGACAAAAATTTACATTTAGTATTGAGGCACACAGGAGCTGCGTTCATTGGTGTTAAGGCAATTCCTCAGGACAGAATAATTAATCATTTTAGGGTTACAGAGAAGCAGTTACTGAAGTGCTGCAGAGTTCAAAGAAGGCAAGACATGCATGAAAACCAGTGTAGGCAAAGTCAAATGTCTTTCCTTTGTTATACAGTGGAATAGACAGTTGTAGGGCTCTAACCATCTCAATGTGGTGGAGACCTCCTGGATTGTTTGGTGAGGGCCTGGTGTGGAGTTATGGCTAGGGCGAGGATTTTTAGCAGTAGCTTCTGAAAAGGTATGTCAGGGAATGCTAAATATAGCAGCACTAAACACCTCTCAGTTATAGGGCCTGTAAATATCCATGGACTGTTAAGTATGACAAGGGCTAAAATTAGTATTGGGGTGTAGAGTTGTACCATCTAAAAAGTATGCTTAGTGGTAAACACTGGGTAACAAATAAGGCAGATATTGCCTTATACTTTGCTATTGGAGAGAATTATGTTCACTGATATGGTACTACAAGTGAAGATAACAATGAGGTCTGGGCTAAAGAAACTGGTATCTACAAAACTTGCTCCACAGCAGCTGAGAGCCAGACCCCTGCTTCCACAAGCTCACTTAATTGTGTGTCCTTTATGGTAGCCCATCATTCTGTTTCCTGACCTGAACTCTTTTCATCATAACTCAGTTCTTCTGAAAAAAAAAGAAATAAGGCACTCACTTTTGCCAGACACAAGTTCCTTGTCCTGTGGGCATCACAGCATGAGTCAATAAATGTAATTCTGCAGATTCTAAATAATAACCCCCTTGTTATCACATTGCAGCTATGCCTGCCTATTGCTGTAAGAAAAATAAGCTCTTCTCCTATACTAAGTAGGTCTCATCTCAGTTCCTAGTGTCTCTGCAGAAAATAGTGGGGATCTGACAACTCAGAATTTAGCTATGTAATGTTTACCCAGAAGAGTTTACCTGGAATTTTACAACGTCTGTTTTTGCCTGTATACCATTGCATGTCCTGCTTTTTAACATCAGTTATTTCAAGCTGCACAGGAGGCTGTACTTGCAACACCACATAAAGAACCCACAGCACTTCTGGAAGCCACAGTAGTACAGTATTTTGTTTCTGTGAATTAGCATTGAACCATTAGATATTATCCTTAGTCAATCCTTAGTCAGGGTATGTTGGGAAGATTCCAACAGAAATAAATATTACTTTTGCCAATGTTACCACCTCCACATTCCTAATATAAATATATATATATATATATATATATATATATATATATATATTTATGATGAAGTGGAAGCTGTTTGTTCGTTTGTTCCTTCAAAAGGATTCACAGACTATTTTAATACAAATAAGGTGATGCATTGTTGGCAACATTTTAGCAATTACGGTCTGCCTATCTAACATCCTATCAATTTGCTGCAGCTGTCCATTTTCCAGCACAGTGTTTTAGAGTATTTTCTTCTACCAGAGATCACAAGGATGTTATATTTTACAGAGAATAAAACAATTCTGAATTAATATTTTGATTCGTGATAATAAGCACCATGTGTATTGAGGAGTTATACAAATGAACTGTACTGTTCCTATTAGCTGTTGACTCTGTGGATTTGGGGAGAAGTTTAAAGCTCCATCAGCTTGTCCAGAAAGATAATTTATTATCTAACTATTGCTCTGACATTGAATCTTGACTGTATAATCAATCATACCTCTCACTTATTAGAGCCTGTGATAGAATGTGAGAATACCTCAGCAAGCAAGGGAAATACATAGAGACCATCATTATATTATCAGGCTAAAAGTTATTAGAAAACAGAAGCATTAATTGCTGGAAAGTACCTTTCCTTGGATTAAATGGGCAGGAAAAAAGTGAATAGGACTAGGCAGAGTTTAATACTTTTCCTTTAGAGAAGTTTAAATTTTCAGGTAGTTTTCTCTACCCAAACCATGGCTAGTAATTTTGTGTTTTGCATAATACTATAACCAGCAGAATGCATGATCAGAACTTGGCAGTGGTTCTTAAAAACCTACTCTGTTAAAAGAGGAATCATCTGCACATGTTTACAAACTGCTAACTGGAATCTGAAATTCCCTGAGTTTCAAGTTCAAGCCAAGACACATTATTGTTCAGTAGACATCTTTTTAAAGCACTTTTACTTTTCCAAATACCCTCAAAATCAACCATGCAAAATCCAAACAGGTGAGAAATCAAAGCACTTAGAGATATTTGAACACCCATAAGAAAACAGCTGCAAGAGAGTACTGTGTATTTATTATTACTGATATGGCCTGCAATCAGAACATCAGTCAAGAACTCATTCTGTCACAACATTTACTGTCAAAAAGATAATGCTTACCTATACCTAAAAGCTAGGGAGATAACACTGGCATATATAGATGTGTAGACTTATATAAGAATTGAGTGTAGTAGCTTGAATGGTTTTTTTTTTTCACTTCGCACAAAGCAAAGGATTTTAATAGATCAGCTGTTTAAATGGGGTTCAAAATGTATGCAGGAAGTACCAACTAGTTGTTGCAAAACAAAATATAAATTTTGTTTACAATCATGGCCCTGCTAGTCCTTGACTCAGCTACATAATACATTTGCATAGGTTTATCCTATTCTAATACATTCTTTGCATTTAGTTGCCCTAGTTTCTTTTTTTTTTTTTTTTTTTTGGGGGGGGGGGGGAAGGTGGGGAAATAGTCTTTCCCTGAAATGTCCCTTTTTAGTTCTTTGCATTCTTTCTAGGGAACACCTGATCACTTCCCACTGGAACATGGTAAGCGCACATACAGTTAGGTTCTTAGCTTCCTCGCCTTTAGAGCACTTCTGCTACAAATATAGAACAGTCTCATTTAAAGGAATGAGACTTTATTATTTTCAGCCACAGAAACTGAGGATTTAAGGACATGATGAATGATGTTATTCCAGCATGATTCAATACAGCACCACACCATACATTTTCACACCCACAACTTGAGAATTTTAGAAAGGAAAAGGGAAAATTTGGCATTTTTGAAGTAGTTCCCATGGGATTTTAAGAACCATAGCATGTTATTCTCCAGCATGTCTTCTTCCCACCACTGCAGTTAAACACTGTAGCTGAAAATTCCAGGTGGCTGCAGTGACTGGAAGATTGAAGGGAAATTATTTGTTATTGATAGCTGGCAAACAACTGGAGACTAGACTGGAGGAGACTGGAGTCAAATCTGCAGGTTGAGAGAAAGGATGTGTCATAGCACATGTCGAGTTTCTGAGTAGCTGCATAAAGGTCTGAAGGTGATTGCAGCATTACCTGTTTATTGCTCTAGTCACTGCCTTCTCGATTTTTAAACCGTGGTTTGCAGTTAGAATATCTATAGGAATATATTCTGCCTTTTATTATAATGATGAATAGTTGTTATAAGAGAAGCATCGGGGGGAAGGCGGGAACTGCCTTTTGATAGCCCTGCAAGGGTCCTGCTCTCTTCTACTCCTGAAGAATTTATGAGTTTAACCTCAGCAAGACAAGGCACAAATTCTTCATTGTATATGACTGAAGGCAGGACATTCAGAAAGACAAAGTACTGCCACAGCAGTACTGAAGTCCTTGTGTTAGGCTGCCGGCAGGACTGCATTTGTCAGCAACGGCAGCAGTGGAACTAAACAAAAACGTTAAAAAGGAGGAATAAGAAAGCTTTAAAAAGCTAACATCTGGATACAGTTATTGGAGAAATTCACTGCTGTGACTGACATCTGGACTGAATAGCTGCCAAAAGCTACCTATTAAGAAGCAAGACAGTGATTCTGTTGCATGATGGGATGTCAGAAGATGGCAAATAATCACCCATCACCATTTGCCAGCTGAAGGATGTTTGTGGCATTGGCTCTGGGCGCAGCAGGCGGCACCTTGAGTACCTGGCTGTGAGGGCTCTCTGAAGGTCATGGCCCTGCTCTCTGCCATGTGCCAAACTGCCTTCTGCTGCTGCTAGGGCCCAAGGTGGCCCCAACACACTGCAGCAGGGAGCTTGATGCCCCAGGGTACACCTCATCTCAGTTCTGTCCCTCACGTTATTTTCCCTCCTGTGGCAGCAGCAGCACTGCAAACCTAGCCCTAGTTCCTGACCTTCTGATGAAGCAAAATTCAAGTTGAGAAGTCTTGAGCTTGCTCTGGGAAGATTGCAAATGGCTTAGAGATGCCCAAAACAGCTGTCATAGAGTGCTATAGGAGAAAAAAGTGGTTTGCATCATTTTGCAAATGTCAATATAGTGGTCTGCTTCAGTTTGTTGGCACCTGTTCTATCTGTGTACACTGATTTTATGGTATCCATGTATCTCACTAGGCATGAAAAACTGTAGGTTGGTTTCAAAACATCCCTTTGAAAATATAGTTGAATAGATTTTTTTAAAATTTTTATTATTATTTTTTCTTTTTTACTATGTCTCTGTACTGTTTAAGACTTTAAGAAACGGTAGTACAAACTTTTCGAAGTCGGTGTGATTTTTCCATATGCCCTGGAAGCAGGATGACAGACAGACATTTTGTCAGAAAAGAAATAAGTATGTATTTACCATGCTGTATTGCTAGCTAGATTAATACTGCAGATTTCCAAATAAAAATCTGTTTATTTTACTGTGGTTAACAAATAAAGCAAGAAGCCTCCGCTGTCATGTGAAATTATTACATCAACAAAAAAGGAGTTCTCTATCTGAATTTTGTTTTTACTGGTGAATGGAAAAGTGGAGTTGATATATGATGCTCATCTTATTGGCCTGGAGAGACCAAGTCAGTCCAAATCCTGATGGGTGCACAACTGAATAAAAACTGTTTTGAGGGAATTTATATAACTATGGAAAAGGTAATGCACATTATGGTACAGGGCATATTTATTACCCCAAATTCTCATATGTTCACTGATTTTGAAAGTTAAAAGCCTAGCAATGCCTTTTTGAACATAGTACTAAATGATCCATAAGGAAATTACACTTATATCGGAATGTATCATCTTTCACGCACATAGCTGAAAGTCAAAGCTGTAGAGCAAACAGAAGGGATGCTTCCTGCTGGTGTGTGAGACAGGCATTTATTACATTGCTATTGAGTCCCATTAATTCTGGGAAGCCATTTGCCATCTTCAGCATCTGCACTGCAAACATATTACCAAGAAATGAAGTGATGGAAAAAGAGCAGAAACTGCTACATGTACCCAAATCAAGAGCAAGCAACAGGGAAGTATGGTGCACTTTGCATTTTGAATGAGCATCTGTCCAGAATTTGTAGCACTTTAAACCATCCCAAAGTTCTTCATAGAGCTATAATAATCCTGCAGGTACCCGACTCCCCCTCCCCACACACACCCCAGCCCCACTTCTGGGGTAATCCCCTCACAACAAAAACTATTAAAACAATGTTCTCTTCTTCTGGAAAAATTCTTCTTTTGACTTACATGAATCAGTTCCCTCGCATCCATACCTCTTCTTGGGACTGATCTTCAGTTCTTCTCTTTGTCATGTATTTTTCTATGGGTCTGAACTTCCCTTTCTCTGCCCTCTGTGGCCCTCAGGTTCCCCATCCCAAGCCTGAAAAGTGGTTTTCTGTAGCATTGTGCTTTCCAGCCACATCTGCCATGGCATGACAGTGCATGTCAGCCACTTCCTTAATTTTTCTACCCTCAGCTTTTAGAGCTTCACAAAAAGCCCAGCTTTGAACAGGGCTTGAGATCTCCTTATATATCATTTGCCCAGCTGTTTAATCCCTTACTTCTCCAAGGCTACTGTTTTATTATTTATTTATGCAAGAGTATCTCCTGGGTTTTAAGATGAGAAATGACTGCAATTCTCTCAACTTCTCTTGTCCCACAGACTTCTTTTTTATGATTTACTGCTTGAGGTCTCCTTCAAAAAATCTTCCTCCTCCATCTCCACAACGATTCATGTAATTTCTTCCAACTGGACTCTTCATCTGCCCCTACTCCCACTTTTTCCTCACTTTAGATTCTTAGTACTCATTACAAGGGTTTTTGCCTACTTTCCTTGAAGCCAGTAGGCATTTTTGCCACCTCAAATAGAAGTTCAATATTAAAATAACTTTGTGTATTCTTCAGAGGCCAAATTTTGCCTTTTTGCCTTGCCTTGCTTTGCCGTTCCCTCCCCTGCCCTCCTTTTTCCTCTTGAAATTAGGGCAAGAAATTTTGTCACTAACTTATTTAGACACCTAAAAATGTGGCCTGAATTAGAAAATATCAATTTTCCAGGTAGTTTTTTTGCACATAAAGTAGAAAAACACATGAAGCAAGAGCACAAGAAGAACAGGGACACATTTTGAACCTGATTGACTGTGTATAAACACAACAGGAAAAAAAAAGGCGAGGAAGGTAAAGGAGCACAGATGTCAAAATTTTGTCTCCATCATCCTAATGGCAATGGAGATTTTTCTGGTGTAAGTAGCAGTACACCATTCTGAGGATGACAGAGAAGTGCTATAGTCATAGTGAATTAAATTGAATGTGCAGTTATACATCCCGTAGGGATTTAAAAAAGAACAAGCTAATATGCTTTACAGATATTTCAGAAGGTAAAATTATTAAAGGGGAAAAGTTCAATTCAGCTCTGAGCTGGTGTGACAGGGGTGGTGAAGTATGCTCACCATGAATAAAAATAGAAAACTTTTAAGTACATAAATGAATCAAGAGACTCTTAAAACTCATGCCCTACAGCATTTGCTTCCAGCAGTTTTGACACATTTGTCCATCAGAAAGTGAATCAAAGAGATTAGCTTGAAATTATTTGCCTTGGAGAGAAGGACAAAAAAAAACATACAAAAAATAATAAAAAAAGATTTTCTTTGCAACAACTTCAGTTTCTTGCTAGCAGAACACCAAGTAAACTGTTTTATGTTTAAGTTGCCAGGCTTAACAATATTGTTGCCATGTTGAAGTTTTTCCAATTGTCTAACACATTTGATTGCATGAAAATAATAATGCCCTTATAATGAGAAAGAAAAAAAACAACAAGCTAGCACCTTGTATGCCAGGAGTAAAAATCTTCAGTGCTTAAGAAGAAACATGATCAAGAGCTGCTAAAGAACCTTCTTCCTTTATTGAAATCTTTCCACAATATTATTATCAAAGATAGCAAACAGTGTAAAAAAAGATAATGTTATCAGTTTTAGTAACCTGTAGTTACACTTATGAAATGATCCTCATATCTCATACTGGTAGATAGAGTAAAAGTAACAGATATTTATTTCCATGCCTCCCAAATAGCAGATGTTTAGAATGCAACAAAAAGCAACAACTCCTACAATACATTACCAGAAGAAAAACCAAAACATCAAACACCCCAAAACAAAACACACTTCCCTAAATCGTCTTGTCAAAAGTTATTTCTCTAAAAATAAGAATAAGCTTAAGACAGAAATCCATTATAACAATATTAATATTCTTATAACATTTGGTGTTTTCTACATTACTAATCTGGCTGGCTCAGTTCAGCCAGGCTTTTACTGCACTTCACATGCTCCATTTGGACTTTCATAGGACTTGAAGCATGGGACCTCTCATCTGTAGTACACAGATAATATAAAGAAATTCAAGGCAAATAACAAGAGACACAGATGGACAGTCACTACTCCCTAGCCCTGCAAAGCTGTAATAATGAGATAGTATTGTCTTTGTTAACTGTAAAATCTATCCTAAAAAAAAAAAGAAAGTAATATATCATACTTTTATACATAAAAATATACATGCATACACATGCACACACATAAGAGATCATTCTTTGATATTCTATTCATTTATTACACTGCAATAAGTTGTCAAAAATATCTTGCTTCATATCAGGCAAAACATCCTACAGTCTAATAAAAACAAAGGCAAAGACATTTGGTCACAGAACTGAAGTGTTTGTCATCTGTGCTTGCCAACAACAAATCCCACACCAGCTAAAGGCAGACAAACAGCCTTCTCTTCATTGTGTGCTGGCAGCTGCCAAAAATCGAAATTGGAAAGATCATAAGTAGAAAAAAATTTTGGGAGTTCAAGACAAATTTGAGGCGTATGGTCATCATGCTACATATAGTTATCTATCATTCCTTGTTTGGCAGGAAAATATTATTTTTCTTTCTTTTATGTTCCAGTTTTCCTCTACCAATGGCTGTTATTGAAGTTTTGAGGTCAAATGTGACCATTGCTCGCGGCAGGATGAAGATTTTTGCAATGATTAGGCCCTAATCCAGCTCCAATTAAAGTCAATGAAAAGACTCTAATAGCTACATTGAACCAGGCACATTGCCAGCAATCCCAGACTTTGCAAAGGCTCTAAACAAAGGTGCTTATTGTACGGCGAATACCACGTTCACTAATCCAGCTATCTCCATCCCATAAAGAAGTATCCAGATTTTTGAAGACTGTTGTAACCTTTCTGACAGGCACCAACTGGCAAAAACAATAGCCAGGTTCATTGGAAAGCTACTGAAAGCAGTATTAAACAAAACATAAACCTACATTTCAGCCCTTTAAGGATATAAATTATATTATCTGGGTTCTTGATAAGAAGTGCTCATGAATCTCCATTTGTAAGCAGGGGGCTAAACTGATTCACAGAACATTATTATGGAACAAAGATGTAAGAGAAACTCAGCAAGACTTACAATTTAAAAAAAAAAAAAAAAAAAGACACCGAGGGAATCCTTACTCCCTTCCTTAAAATACCCTAGAAAACCGGATCAGTGCTTACAATGCTTTTTGCTAAGGATTCTTCATTGAAACCTACAGCTATAAGTACCTACTTCCCATGATCCCAGTGTATTTAAGTCAAATTTCTCTGGATGTGGCCCCCTTGTAATCACCTGACTTAACCTGAAACTTGTATAATGGAGTGCTCTTACCATTGCAAGTCCCTGTACATTTTCAGGGAGGGGTTACTAGCCTTCCTTACGATGCTATGTTTTCCTCTCATTTCCACCAAATTACTTAATGACTGAGCTTGATACAGTCCTCCTGTCAAAGCAGATTAGTGTTAAATGGTTTCTACCTGCAGATGTTAGCCAGGGTTTGGGGAAAGAATTTAAGAAAATTGTCTAGTACTTGGATGTACTAGTGTAAGGATGTGAGAGCTAGCAAGACAAAGTATATCACCGACAAGAACATTTTTAAAACTATTAGCCTGAAGTGCCATAATCATTTAGACAAGGTATATGTGACAACTCCAACACAAAGCATAAGTAATGGTCTCTGCCTGGCAGACACTGGATTCACCCTGTGGTAGAGTGGCTGTGCTGTGATTGTTGGGCCACGTTCTGCTGTGGTAAAATGGTTAAATTTCAGAGAAGTCAGTGAAGTTGTATCAGTTTAAATGACTGGAGAATCTGAAAACCAAAGAAATTTTAAGTTTTAATATATTGAAATGTCATTTTTCTTCCAGTGTATGCTAGATCAGGAAAATACTATACACAGTACAAAGAAATATTAACAACCTGCTCAGGAAAGCTTTCCCCTTTTAACTACAGTAACTCAAGAGGCTCAAGAACAAGAATATTACAGCTTTATAAATAGACAAGCAATAGAAAAAATGACAAAGTAATTGTTTCTGTACAGAGCTGACATGATGTAATGGTATCCCTGTGCTGTCCCTGCTTATGGTGCAAAACAAATAACATCATCCACATCCTTCTCCAAGGTGTTAAAGGTCCCAGATAACTGTAGGCCCCAAAAGGCTCTTTGATCACTAACGGTTATTTGAGGTTAAACGCAGGATTTTTACAAAACAAATTGTTCCCAGTAGCTCCATATTTATTAACAGACCGAAAAAGCTAAATAGAAACTTAAGTCTTGGTTGTGGTTTTTTTTTTTTTTTTTTTTTTTTTTTTCCCCCAGCAAAACATTGTAAATCTCTAGAATAAATTATTGCAGCACTTCAATGTAGAAAACAGAACTTCTTGCATGCTATGCCAACTGTGCTACCAACAATGTTTTAAAAGAGTAGGTGCTATATTAAGTCCACATCACAGTGTTTGTTGTGAGTTTGCCAGGTCCAATTAAGCAAAACCCATCAAGACTGGCAAGGATCAGCTTGTTTCATCTGCTCCTTGAAAGGCCTGATCTGTATTTTCTGTGAGAAAATTAATGGTTGGCCTCACACAGAATACTGATCACTACTTCAGGTAAACAGTAAAAGATAAAGTAAGCTGAAGAGACCAGGACTGCTGGTGCACTGCCTGTCCCATGTACAAAATATTACAGCTAAAATTCCATTTTTGAGTTTTGGACAGGCAAAATAGGAATAATTAACAAACAGCAAAAAGGCCTAGATATAGTCATATGCACAACAAAAAATTAGCACAATATTGCTCTTTTTTTCTTAGCTCAACTCTGAGACACTGTTTGCCATCTGAATGGAAAACTTTAGCAAAATCACCATAATATCAGCTATGTGGCACATACCCAGTCTAACAGATATTTCTCTAGCTTTCTTTGTGCTTTTGTTGATGGCTGTAGAACAAGATTGTAAGAGCCCACTGAAAGTTGTGGTGCTAGCCCAGCACAGAACAGATTGGTACAGCAGAGCCTACACCAGTCCCAGCAGAAGTTATATTTTGTGCTGTCATTGCAGCGTAGCCCACAGAAAATACCCCACACTGAGATGTAGAACAAAGCACAGATATTCAGCTACAAAAATTTGGTGACACACTTATCAGTGTGAAAACTATAACACTTGTGCTCCCTTATTCAAGACACAGATTCTCCCCCCAGATAGTCAGACACTCTTTTTACCGGTCTTCTTGCCTCTGTATTTTACTGGCTACCACTAACATGGCTCAGTCCTGTGAATAGGAAATGGTGGGTCATTGGGTCTGACAGCCTGGAGAGTCTGTTTTCTTCTGCATTGCTTGTGTACTAGGCCATCTAGGAATGCTTCATTCACCATTCTGCCTTTAGGAAGAGCTTACTGACCAGCTGCAAACAGACAGAAGTTTGCTGTCTCTTCCAAAAGCTAGTTTTTGTGTTCTTGAGCTGCTTGCTAGCCAGCTTGAATTCCAGCATTAGTGCTGTTCCAAAATAGAGATCACAGACAATATGACATAGCTAGCATCCCTGTAAATGAACCTGACAGTGCTGAGAATTTACCAAGCTTTGTTATCTAAAAATCTAATTAAGTATTTCAGGAGAAAAAAAAAAAAGTTTGACAGCACTGTTTTAGAATATGACAATTTTGTTTATCTCTAAAAGCAATCTCTGGAAGAAAGCAGTCTAATGGAGGAAAAAACTGTAGGTGCCTTGTCCTTCAAACACTATTGAAAAAGTTATTTTTTAACTACCATTCTACATCTCACATTGAGACGGTATTAAAATTCCTTGTTGAGCTATCTGAAACAACACAGTAGGGAACAGGACATCACAAATGAAATAAATTCCATGAATTTGATACTTTGTTCTACTCATGACAAAGAAACAGTACAAGATCATTTTTAATCCCAGGGTGTGGTCTCCCTTCTGCTCAATTTATGTCAATAAATAAGAGACCACCGTTCCCCACTAGCCCTTTCCAGCTGGGGACTCAATTTTGGAATTTCTATTGAAAAGGCATATTGGAAGTAATGAATGACCAACCACCCAAGGAATGCACAGGTTTATTCTTCACTCCAGTGTAAATTTGACAGAGGACAACTGTTATCTGATTGTTCCTCAGTAATCTTGATCCAGTGGAGTCACTGAAATCCTCACAATGCATCTTAATTCAGACTCTGATGTGACCAAATTTTAGATGTTTAGAATTAGAGACTGCTTAACTAGACTGCTATGCATGACCCACATCCTTTGGATGCTATTTATAAAGACAAAGTGGACTTGCCAGGGGCAAGATGGGACTTTCTGTCTCAGGAACATTTGTTTATTAATTTCCCATGGGTTTTCTACTCAGCTATACTCATTACCAACTCAAGTGTTGCTATAGTTTCTGTCTTCACTCCTTGTCTTTAACTTAATACCCTTTCTGATCTACGTACAGATTTATTTGTTCTTTGACTTTACCTTGACCTCCGAGATTACTAGCAAAAATCAAGTCTTTGCTAACAGACACCTCCATTTCCTATCCACTGAACCAATTTAACCAGTCATATAGTTTGTTTATAGTGGCAAATTGTAGTAATTGCATGATATTCTCTGGAAAATACTGAGATAAATGAAAACATTTCATTTTAGTAATGTAAGCAATAATAATGGAGGTCATTTAGATTTGCCATATCTCTGCCAAGTAAGCATTTTTTTTCTTCTTCAAATGAACTGTGTAAGAGACAATAAAACATAATTTCTTAAGCAGTATGTTAGATATGAGATGGGAATCCTCTTGCGCCCCCCAGTCAGGCAGTTAGTAGGGCACTCTTGGGTACTGTTCTGAAAATATGTATCTAAGTTATTATGCATGTTCATTGTAGCTATAAATGTTAATTTCTTGTAAAAAAAAAAAAAAAAAGTGCTTTGTTAGAGCATGAAATCTGTGTGAAGAACACACAGAAGACATTGCTTCCTCCAGCAGCTTAAGACATAGCAAGTTATTTGTAGTGTTAATCTGTCCACAAGTATGTTGCAGTGTTCTGTGAACAAAGGAAACAAATGGTAGCATGAAAGACAAATTCACTATTGTGCAGTCCCTGTTAATGAAATCCTCTATTCTAATTTTCCAGGGCAGCTGGAGGATATCCTATCACTGTTACATTGTGTCTGGTTACACCAGTGAAAGGAACAAAGTGCCACCATCACATAATTCCAGTTCTTGCTCTTTCTGCTGAGCCTGATGAGTTCTGCATACTATTTATGTTTTGTCCCAGACAGACCCAATACTGGATGACTCTACTTGCTTATTTGGAAAGTCATGGTTAATCTTTCCATCGTATTCATCTAGCCAAACATGAAAATAGTTCAATCCAGTTACAAATGTCATGGATAGAAAATGGGATTTTCACAACCTGCCAGCTACAGGTGCTCAATTACTGCCACTATGTCATGCTTTTCTCACAATCACATGCCCGTTAAAAGTAAGGGATTCATTTGTGACTCAGCATTACAAATGACCTCCTTCAGTGTTAACTCACAAAAAGAAAGCTGCGTAACGGTGCCTTACAGCAGCGCTCCTGCACCTAGAGTTCAGCGTTTAAGTACTGTGCTGGGACCCACCTCAGGAGAAGTTGTTGCAGATCCCATGTGCTGGGGACAAAGTGTGTTACTGTTACTTAGATTTGTACGTAGCTTTATATAAGCAGGGTATGTAGGCAGAGAATATCCTGTATATATGTAACAATGCACATTTTCTTCCCTGGAGAATTTGCTGAGGAAGCCAAGCAACGCTGATCACCTCTTTTAGCAACTCATAATAAATAACATCTTTAATTAACTGTTGTGACGTTAAGAGTGTTTTAGGGTGCTTCCCCAAAGCCTTAAATTAGCAATGGAGCTAGAGCAGGTGAATTTACAATTCCAAAGTCTTTAATAAAAATACTCTATAATTACATTATCTTTTGTAAGGCCATTTTTTGTGGGACTCAGAAGGAAAGCATTTTTATTGTCAAAAAGCACATTTCATGGCTAAAAGACTTAAATGTACATAACATTATAGCTCTTCATATGAAGTCTTCTAAAATATTGTGATGATATTTTCTTGCAGGAAAATCCATAAATATCAAATGTTATTTGTGTTTAGAACTTTTGGCTGCATTAATAAAATTGCTGAAAGTAATAATAAATTCTCACCTAACCACAGATTTATTATTTTATTATTATTATTATTTTCATACCCATTTTACATTTGAATGCTTTTAAATACAGTACAGCTACCTGATCTATAGTTGTTTGCAAGACTGGATCAAATGCACAAGACACTGTAAAGCTGGGGCTTAAAGTTTGCTTTTTTCTTAACCTCTGACCTTATCTTTTTCAGTTCATCCCTTTCTTATTAGCTTTCTACTTGCTAGACTATTTTTACTTTACTTATTTTGCACTTTCTTTTGCCTTCTTCTCCCAAAATATATATGAAATTTATCTTTTTTTTTTTATCAGTACCACCTCAATTAATAAAGTTCCAGATTCTTCAACTCTGTCCCACACTACAAAGAAACTTATTCAATTTTCCAGAATAAGACATTTTAATTCCTATACACCGTTTGTAGAGGGCATCTGGGGACAACAAAATTGGGAAAAAAAAAATAAAAAGCAAAACTAGTGTTTTATTGCTCTAATTCTGTTATCTAAATGCATTTTTTTTTAAATCTTCTGTTACAGTGAATCATACCCTGAACTGGGTTTGGAGTTTATATGTTCTCCCAATATATCAGATTTTTAATTTTTTTTGGCATCTCTGTCTTTAACCACAGCACCGTATGTTCCAAGCAATTTAGAAACTAAACACATTGGTGATCTACACACTCCAGATGTCAGCATTTACAGTAAGAAATAAAGTAGTGATACAAATTTTAATGATCTTAGTTCATGAAGGCCATAGAAGGATGCTAAAATTAAACCTGTTTTATAATTATTACTAAGGTGAACTTAAAAAGTAAGCTTGAGGGAGAGGAGAGACTTGATAATGACTGTAGCCTCAGCTAAATAAAATCCAAGTCTGAAATGCAAGTAGTTCACTAGCCAAAGATATAATTATTACTGAGTTAAGGAGAGGGTATGATTACACAGAAACATGCTCTTCTTCCCCTTGTTTCTTCAGTTACAATTGGCTATTAGAAATCTTTCACCCTTTCAGTGATTGACACTTCTACAACATTTAATCTGCTTAATAACTGTCCCTCTTCTTCCTGACCCTTCTAATGAATTCAGTCCCGAAACTGAAACAAGGACCTATGCTTTGCAGAGCACCACCTGCAACCCAAGGAGCTTACAGTCCACGCAGCTGAGAAAAAGGCAAAAGAAAGAGACTATTTCTCTTTCATTCAACAGACCGTGAGCTGTGGCCCAAAGCATCTGACTAATTTCCCCAAGTCTCTGGTAAAGAAGTAATTAGATCAGATCTCATATATCTCACTTCAAGAACTCATAGTATTTCCTTGTTGAAGATTCCTACTAAATAAGGAAAAAAATAAATTTGTATGAAAATCACTTGTGTTTAATACCCCTTCTGATCTATGTAAAGACTATTTTTCATTTTTTTGACTTCACTTTGACCCCTGACATTGCTAGCAAAACATAGTCAAAGAAACCTAACAGACAACAGCAATATTCTAGTGGGAGGAAACAGCAGTATTTGCTGAGGGCAAATCTGCTGTGGTTCCTGCTCTTCTGGTTCCTCACTTGAGGATGAGACAGCACCTGAGAGAGGAAGGCTCCCAAGGAGAAATCCAGGGAACAGGGATGAGGGCAGCCCCGTGAGAGCATGACTCAGACAAACTCATCTGAATCATGGCTTTGCTGCTGGGCTTTCTTGCAGGCTATATAAAACCATTGCAGTCACTGCTGTTCTTTCCCTGGCATCAGGAGAATACTTACAAGAAATCTCAGTGTTGAGCCAAGACAATGTCTGTTACTAGGCAGTGATAGTTTGACAGGAGTCAAAAGCTAAGAAGGTAGCAGCAGCACAGGGAGCTCTGAGAGCTAAGAAAAACACACACACACACACAACTACATCTGCTTTGATTTGCTAATGATGGCTCTCAGCCAGACTACCGGTGTTTGAATGCCTGGTAGTCACTGAAAAGTGACAGTAGTTATAAAGCAAATCACAAAGATGCAGCTATTTAGAGTGACAATAATTACATAACTGGAAATTATTTTCTTTTATGCATTTAAACTGAAACAACTTAAATAGGCCTCAGATTTGATGCTATCATCAGCACCACAGCTCAGAGCAATAGCAGAAAAAATACAAAAACACGAAACAAAACAACAATGCATGAGCTGGGAAACCCTGAGAAGACAGAGATCAAACTTAAAACTCTCATATTTACACTTGCTAAACTCTCCCCTAGTATTTACTTAGAAAAACAGCACTTTTAAAATGCCCTGCAGATCCAGCATGCATGCAATCACACATCAAGTTTTACACAGCATGAATGGGTTATATAGCTTTATAATTTGTGATTGTGTTAATTTTTTTTTCCTATTTTTCAATATATACTTATACTTCAAGATTATTTTTTTAACCTTAATCTTCATTTAAAGAGTTATTTTTTTTTTCCTTTTTCTATCAAACAAAATGTTGATTTCTCCTCTCTGCATACTACTCCCTGCCCCGAGACACCACGGACCCAAATTTGTGGTCTCATATGGGAGGTGTGGTGTAGAAAAAAAGGAAAACTGTAGGTTGTTGGGACAAGAATTATCTGTATCACTTGGAACAAATTGAATATTAACAGATTTTAAATAGTTACTCATTCTTAGGGATTACAGAAAGGTACTGATTTTTAACACAATATTAATACATAATATATTTGTATTTATCAGCTACGCAAACACTAAATTTGTGAAGCAAAGCACAACAAAAATAAATCAGCAAGTAATTTAGAAAAAAAAAAAAAAAGTGTGTTCCAGATCCTCCATTTATTTGGCTGTCCAGAGATGCTACTTTAAAGTACAACTTTGTCTGCTCAACGTACATTAATTCACTGACATAAAAATGTCAGATGATTACTTTTATTTATTTTCAAAAATTTCAGTACATTCTGTGCCAGTTTTTGAAGTCAGATTTATATAAATACCTGAGAGAAGACAATGTTCATCATTTATCAAATGCAAGGACTGACAGGATGCAATATTAGGCAGAGAAGTCCCATAGGCATGTAACTTGCCCACCACACAAATACATGTATAACTCTTATGGGACAGCACACAATTTAAAATCAAGATTTAAATAATTCTCCATAAGTGTCTTTCATAAGAGATTGAAATGATAGGTATTACCATAAACTTGACAGTCAGCTATTCTGAAAAGGAATGATTTATATCATAGCTGAAATTTGTGGAGTTGTCTTTTTGATTTCATTGGTTGCCATAGGTCCGAAGTTTTTCCCATCTACAAAATGATTTAGGTCTCCAAAGTTGAACACATATACCAACTGATAAGCAGTTGAAACTACAGTGAAACACCACACATATCAATAACTAGCAAGGTTTTATGTTCCACTTTAGGTAATAACTGTGGATTAACACTTAGGTGACTTGCTACAGAAAATACTGCCCTTTTGTTAAAAACAGATTTATTTTTTTTTCTAGTATGTGACTGTCCATTTCCTAATATAGTACTGAAGACTTGTGGTCAGCTGTTTTAATTTGTGTATTATACTTAAGACTAAATTTTGGTCCCTCTCATGCCAATGAGGTCAGTGTAATTAATTTGATCATTAAAACTGTTGCATATTACCCTTATAGCATTAAACCCTCATACCCTTACAACTCAACCTGAAGTCAGCAAGAGCTATTGCTGTTTAAACTTTAATATCAAAAAAAAATTGATGCCCAAACTTTAGAAACTTTTAGTGGATATAAACCATATTTCCTTACTTTTCAATATTTTTCATATATGAATACAATCTTAAAAAAATTTTGGTAAACTATGAGCCTGTTGAACAGAAATGCCAGCTGAATGAGTGTTTTTGGAGGCTGAACCTGTGATTACTTTGGTTGTGAGAGTTTGCATCATTGTTAAATAAGTCTGAGGGTCTTACAAAACACAAAATATTTAAAACTTTAAAAAAAATTATATTGACAAGGGAATAACATATTTTAGTACATACATCCAGTATACAGGTAATTATTGCCATTTTCTTGCATTTTATTGCAGTTTCTTGCAAATCTGAAGCAAACTATTCATCAACCCAGCTTTTTTTTTTTTTTTACCAGTCACTTTTAAAAAATAATTGTGTTACCTGATTTTAAGCATCAGTCTCACAGACACTTTATTGCTTTATCAAGTACTTCTAGTCAGAGTAATTCTGTACATAATGGCATAGCAGAAGTGTTCGGGATACATGTCTGTCGGGATAATATGTCTGCCCACACATCTGTGTTTGCAAATTATTTTGCCAGCACTCTTCAATCCCAAATCACTCCCAGTTATACCTATTACCTACCACATAACGTTTGTTTCACAGTTCTTGATATAGTGCTGTCTTGTAGCCGTCTATCTGAAGACATTTTCAATATATATAGTATTTTCATCACTGAAGTATTGCTAGAAGCCTCACAGACAGTAGCCATGAGGCAAATACATAATGTTCCATGTCCTATCATATCCATCAGCTCATTTTAATTTTCTTTGTCTCTCAAAAAGTTATTACTATAAATGTAGTTCCATGAAAATATTCATTCTTATACTACCTCTGTTAAAAAGTGTAAAGTTGCTGGAGTAAGAAGGAAAAATAGAATGGCTTTTAATCGTCAAAGTTATATTGACTTTGTCTATAAATCAGTAATCAGTTGCATCTACTTTGCCTATGTTAAAAATTCAAAATTATGAAAAAATGTCTTGAAAAATGACCTATTAAATATGTATTGTCATTAATATCCTGTTAAAAAGCTACTTAACTTTCTGATAAAAAACACACCTGGCTACATCCAATTTTTGAGATGGATTTAAGAACAGAAATTTGGACCCTGAAGAAGAGTTTTCTGATTAATCAGAAAATTACACAGTACCCTTTAAAGGTGGCAGGACTTATTCAAAGAAGTCAATTCCATAAAGTAAGTTACCTCACGCAGAGCGATGGAAGGCAGTGAAACTGGTGGAGTGCTACTGGTGTGACCTGCGAGACTTTAGCATGTGCCTACAGGTTACAGCAAAGTGGTTACTGGTTGTTGAACTACTCTGTTCCGGGGTTTGTTCATGTACATTTGTGCAAATACAAATAATATCTGAGAACAATGAGAGTTAGATGTGTTATTTTTCAACCTTGCTAATTCATCCAGCAGTGTGCATTCCTACGCTTTCTAATTTAGGAGTATCTTGAGCTTCTTTCCAGTGATACAAGGGAACTGATCAATCATTCCTAATGTAAAACCAAGTGATTAATATAATTAATTATAAATTTTAGGATAATGTTCTATTAATTAAGGGTCCAAAAGAGAGAATACAGTAGAATACAGCATATAGTACAGTGGGATGCATTACAGGGTGGTGGCTAATGCTATGAGAGAATCAATGCATAAAAACATCCAGCTATATTTCCTTGTGAAACAGAGAGATTCTTGTATTACATAAATATGATACTCCATAAGGAAATTAAAGAAGGCAATAAATTTAGTAGGATACAATCTGAGTGAGTCAGAAAGACACAGGGAAGAGAATTACAATATTTCTAAGATGTCTGAGTTTGACATAAACGTGATTTACATCTGAAAAAAATGGAGATAGCTTCTCTCAAGCATAAATGATCCTTCTGATCACAAGAATTATGGTCAGATAGGCAGGGACATAAAGGAAACAAAATACATTTCTCAACCAGTGCATTCTTGATGACTAACCACATCAAAGAAGACTCCAAACAGATAAATATATCACAGAAACACCACTGGATATATCTCATTAAAAAATGGAGTAAAGACAAGACTTTCAAGAAAACCAAATGTGAGTGAAAAATTGCTTGGTCATAAACATAATGTGAACTCAAAATGGATAACTCATAGAACTGCATTTTTTAATTAATTAAAATATTTTGTAAACACTGTGGAATTAGATCTCAAGGTGAAATGCCAATTTGAACTATTGCTGGTAAGCAACAACCTGAAAAAAAAAAGAAAAGACTGTGATTCACAACACAGAGATGCAGTAAAAGGAGCTGGATAGACAAAAATGTCTAAGGCTCTGCTTCTACCTTCTATTGAGTGTTCACAACAATGTGAAGTCACCCACCTGATGAACAGTGGAGACACCTTCATCGCTTTAACAATATTGCTAGATGAAATATTCTGGATAGGAATCCTTGGGAATCCACAAATTGAAATGGTGATAAAAAATGTTCATAAATTTTAGACGGTCTTTGGTAAATTTAAGGACAGGAAATCTATTATTCTTGTTATTATTCGATATGTGACTGCCCGTAATAAATGAACATACAACATTTGGAAGGTTGTAGTTCAAAAAGTTTGTGGATTGGTAGAAATTCAATAAAAAAGGATTGAATTCTAGGGTGTCATCTGTCAGAATGATTAGAATGCCTCCTTCCCAATTTTGATGCCAAAATAATCAAGGGTGCCAAGTTTTCAGCCTTTAGTTTAAAATCATAATTTAATTAATCAGATTACCTTAAAAAGAAAAGCTTCTGTCTCCAAGGTACTTACAAACAAAATCCAGATGATGTTCTGGAGATTTCTAAGGAATACTCCATACTTCCCTGTACTTTCTGGCTCACAAGGCCTACATTAAGTCAAGTTGCAATAAGCTAGCCCAGAGGCAGTATGAGAATTATGTCAGGTAACTTCTCATTTGATATTTCAAGGGAAAGTAGCTTTCTGCTTAAACAACAACAACAAACAGCATAATCAATCCTTAATCACAAAAGAGCAGATGAAATAGAAGTCATGTCTTTTCAGTTTGTAAAGGCAACCTGCAATTGGATTAATTGTTTTTAATACATCTTTACTTTAAAACTTCTGGGCCTTAATCACTACTCTCCTTTCCCTGAAAGCAAGTGGAAACTACTCATCTCTCCATCCCATATAACATCAAATCACATCAGAAGGTTCTGCTATTCCTCACTATTCACTTTTTGCTTTCTCAGCAGATAAATGACAGTATAAAGAGACAGTGAGGCTAGAGCTCATGCATTTTCTAACCCTTTTAGGAACTGGCAAAGTGGGAGTGATAGGCTGAGGTGAAAACATCCAGCCTACTGGACAGCAGTGCACAGAGGTCAGCCCAGCCAGTGACTGTATCCCAGGGTTTCCTTGTGACAGTTTTTGCCCTGCTGAGCTTCACAAAGAGCACATTTTATCTTTATTTCCTTCCCTCTGCCCCCAGATGGATATATGTGTAAGTAATACCAAGGAGTGTTGTAGAGACAAATTCCTTTTACTCACCTCCAATGCTGAGAAGCAAAGAGAGAAATTATTGCTCCGCTGCTCTGGTACATGACCTAGAAGCTTCTGTGTGTTTCTAATACTGTGTAGATTAGGTGCTTCAGTCTTTATGTGCTTTTGATTTTAATCTGCAGACAAAAGACATTATTTCCTGTTTTAGCCAAAGCAGTAGTCAGTACAGCAGAAGGTTCCATTTCTCATCCAGGCCATGATCCTGTGCTCCGTGACACAGGCCCCACTGAGGGGGGGATTCACAGGCCTTACACCACTGACTTTGCCTTCAGGGAATCTAAATTTTCAGGGAATCTCATTAGGATTTCTACATCTTTTGTAATAAATCTTTTTGAAGAATGAGCAGGATATGCAGCAAAAGCAAGGTCCTTTGACTTAAATGAGAACAGAATCGATTTCCTGAAACACAGTCCATCTTCTTGAAACTGGGAACAAGCATCCAGCAAATGAAGAGCTGAGAGCACATGAAGATCTAAAGGTTTAACCGCCTTTCCTAGGCATAGAGAATGTTTCAATTAATTGATGACAGAAATGATAATTTGCAGTGGTCATTCAAGTATTTTTTTCCAAAAATATAAGATGAGCATTCAGGTATGGTGAATTGGGGCTGATAGTCTGCTAACAAAGTCAGGGCTATTAAATTGTACCATTCTGTTTCTCATTCTGTAAGCAAAAGAGAAAATGAAAACACAACACCTTAAAATAAAATAATTTCCTCTTTATCTTATTATGTTTCCCATTTAAAAAAAAAAAAAAAAAAAGTAAAAGAAAATTTAAATTATATCCCCAGTTTATCTAGGAGAATGAATCAAGGAAATTAATGAGACAGAACTCTTATGCAAAACAAGCTACCAACAAACCAACAAAACTGAAAATAACTTATGTAAGATTGTAGAGTTAAAAGCTGTATCAGAAAATGTGAATAATTAAAAGTAAATATCTGAGTGCTTGGATTTCAACTTATCAGTCTTTAAATAGAAAATTTAATTATATTTTCCTTGGGTTTTCAAAGAGCAAACTGAACAAAACAAGAATTCTGAAATCTGAAACATCAATTCCTACATATTTTTCATGCACAAGAGTGGATCTTTTAGCTACACAGTACAAATATCTGTCACTTCAGTTAACAAAGCAAAAGGTCATAGCAACTTGACTTATGGAGAGCTGTCCATGAGCTAGAAGGTTATAGTCCGTCACTGAATTTCAGAGCTGTATACAAAAAGTAGAATAGTATTCAGAGCCGAGCTACATGCAAAAAGCAGAATAATATTCAGGAACTACAGGAAAGTCTGTTAACTGCAGACTACTTTTCCACTGAATCTTTATTCAAGAACCATTTTTTAATCTTTTTTTTTTTTTTTTTTTTCCCATTTACTTAACTTCTTGTCCCTAGTCAGCCTTTTTTATCCTTCATCAGCTTTTTAACCCTCTGCATTATAATACAGTTAATTCCTACTTCTCAGGGCTGTGTGGCTACCTATCACGGGAGCAGTAAAAAACAGAGCGATTATCTCCCTTCTTTTAGTGGCATGTAGAAATAATTTCAAGGGAGATTACTCATGAACGTGGAACGAGTCTGCTCAGTATCAATGGGCTGACTGAAGAACACCTCTCTGTTCAGCACTTAGGAGACTTCACCTGTAGCACTGTGTCCAGTTATGGGGCCCTCGGTACAAAAAAGGCAGTAGCATATTGGAGAAAGTCCGCTAAAGACACCACAGGCTGGTTAATGGACAGGATGTGTGAGTACAGGCAGAAAGAGCTGGGTTTGTTCAGCCCTAAGGTGAGATGCCAAAGGGGAGATCTAATTGTTGTCTACAACTACCTAACAGGAAGATGTAGTAAAGACAGGTCCAATGGCATAGAGGTACATAGTGGAAGGACAAAAGAAATTGCTCAGGTTGGAACACAAGAGATTCTGACCTGATATAAGAAAAATTCTTCATGAGGTTGGTCAAACCCTGGAACAAGGCCCAGAAAACCTATGGACCTATTGTTTTTCTCAGGCTGTGCTTTTTTCCATGTACCCTTAGGCAAGCCAGTTGAATTGTTCTAACATCAGGATACTTTTGGCCACTGTCTCTCCTGAGAGTCAGATGTTTCCTCCTCGGTCATGTGACAGCATATGTCTAGTCAAAATGGCAGGGAATGTGTCTAATGGAAAAATACATATTTTGGGGAGCATCCTGTTGTAACCTCAGGAGTTCATTTCCCTGCAGGCTGATTTGCAGGAACACGTGCACAGGGACAAGGGAAGGCAACAACAGTCTTTCTGAACATTACTTGGAGAAGTAATCTATGCCTATCCCTAATCTTTCTCAGGAGCCTTGTGAGAATGGACAGGAGATGTATACTCATTGATCTCACTGTAAGCTTAATACCTCTGATCCCACTGGGAATGAGGATGAGACTTCAATTTATTGTGACCTCCTGGGGATAGGACCACTTTGTTAGATGCCAGTGTTCTCCTATTGACTCCATCTTGGCAGAGTCTTCATTCTCTCTCCAAGTGTTTACTGCTTCTCCCATCTAAGGCTGAATTATGACTTGTATGATTTTATTCTCCTCGCTGGTAGAAAATGTTTTTTCTGATGCTGCTTGTCCTTGCACAGCAAGCCAAATTGCATTTGACGTGTTGATTTTTATTTGAAGATGTCTGCATATGGAATTGCAAGTATTTCTATATCATTCCATTAATTTGTTGGGATATAGCTTCCCATGGAGTGGGGGCACAGTATATATACTAGAACAGGTACACCTTCTTCTTGGGAATTTAAGATAACATGCAATACCATTATAAGCAGGACAAACATGTCCTTAATAAATATTTATATGTTTTCTTCTCTATAGGTTTCTGAACGTGCATTGTCATAGCTACAAAAATCACACATACATGAGCCTGTACTCAGTCTGTAATCTTTTTGGAACAGATACTCATTCTTAGTGATATTTAGCATGATTTGGCATGATTAAGACATTTAAATATTGTTTTAATACAAATAATAATTAAAAGTGACATCAAATATTATTTGTAAATCTATATTTGCACAAGTGCCTATTTATGTTTCTAATGCCTATTTAGGAACAAATAATCAATTAAATTAGATTCAGTATGAAAGTATTTAAATGTTGGATAGATTCTTATGATGAGGCATAGTTTACATATAGTGACTCTGGTTTTAGAGTCATTTACGGTAATGTGATCGAAAATGTTTTAAGACCAATGATTTAAGTGATCAGGCAGTATTTTCAAAGTCTGATATTCCAAAAAATATAGTATCTGCTGTTATTTTAAAAGCATGCAGACTCCAACAAACACTGTTCATAAAGCCTTCAATGTTCTGTAATTATATTAGATACATTAGCTAAATCAGTACTTCTAACTGCATATTTGTAAATCTATTTGGCAATCAGGGAAAAAGTTTACCTGTCAACCAATTATTATTGGATCATTAAATTGTCTTTCAAATGAAAAATTTGATTATGCTGAAATGTGTACAGTCGATGTACCCAGAGTACTCAGCTTCATATTGCTTAGATACATTTATTTTTCAATAATTCCTCAAATATGCCTTTCACTGTAACCTTGTTCCTTGTGAGGATTATTCAAAATCCTGCATAGGATGAATCTTTAGTGCTACAGCATTAAACACTGAATGACTATAGCTTGCACCCTGAATGTGAATTAAAGCTTAGACCTTTAAAGATTTTTAGCTCTCCTAATTTTCTTAGCCCACATTCATCTAAAATTTTATCAGTATACACAGCATTCTTTTCCTCCCCTAAATTACATTTTCTATTGACAGCTCTGCCCTGTACTATAGATGACATTTCATAACCGCAGTACATTTGCAGTGACCCCTGAAGAAGCATTGTCTGTGCTGGTAAAGTTACACTATGCAACACAGCTGAGGATGCTACAAGAGATACAATATGAGCTCTAAAATCTGCCTAGCTGCAGTAGCTTGATATCATGTGCAAGCTCATTAGCCTGGATCTTAGCACTTCTGGCAGAGCGGAAATGAATGTTTCAAGAGCTAGGTTGTTCAGTGTTTAGACATCCCAGTACCAACCACTGTTCAGAGATTTTAGACAGATTTAATACCAAGTAGATGACAGAATCTTACTTACAAGAGGCTAGTATCACAGCACAATCCAAAATATAGACAGCAATCAGCAGTTGCCCAACTAGTATTAAAATACTGGAGCCAGTCTCCTCACTTGGTATAAAATGGAGTAACTAAACTGTGATGAAAATATTCAAAATTGATTGAAGTGCAAAATGGTATATTTTAATGTAGTAAATGTCTTTCTAATATATAATGCAACATGATTGTGTTTTAATATACAATTTTTATACAACATCACTTCTGACATAAGAACTAGAAAGACGTTGGTCATACTTTTTTTTATTTTTTATTTTTTAATACTGTAACAGTCTTCAGTAACAATCTTCAGTAGTTCACTCTAAAAAATGGCTACATGCTGGATGGGAAATACTGTTCATTCTTTTTATTTAAAAACACACGGGAAATAGGATTCAATTAATTATTTTTGTGCTTTGTTCTTATTTAAGAGGACACCACATTTACTCTGAACATTCTTAATGCATTTGTCCTTTAAGGTCTTCCTCTTTTAGGATTCATTAGCCTTTATTTTGACGGTCTGCCAGAAGTTTGCCAGTCCTAGAAGTATATCAGTCCTATCAGTCCTACACATTGTTTTTTTTTTTTTTTTTTTTTTTTTTTCCAGAACAGGGTCAAGAAGTACCATACTCTAAGAACAAGCATCATTCCCTTCCTCCCCATCCCTCTCTGCCCCCTATACTTAGGTTTATTTTTTATCTTCATTTTCTTTTTGTGTGTGTGTGGCTGATCACATTCAGGGAGCTGCTTGCTCCATGTGCGCTAATGGAAAAGGAGATCTTCATCCCTTCCACCTAAGACACTGAAGGAAAGCTGCTGCTATTGAGTCTGCAGCTCTGCCTCCCAAGCTGGCATTAAAGAGAGGTACTAGTGATTACCCAGAGCTCTGGGTAGAGGGTGAACCACTAAACTGAGTAAGCAGTGCAGCTTAGGCAGTGTAGTGTGCACATGGGAGGAGAAAGGCATTAACGCCAATTCCCCTGGCAAGGGAAATGTGGAATCTCCTGTTTCACACCAGCCTCAATGACATCAAAAAGAATGAGTCCAGCTGAAGTTTGTGTGTGAAGTCTTTATTCTCCTTTTGACCAGTCTGAGCAAACAGACCATCTAGCATTCAGTCCTGTACACCTGAGCAACAGCCTTTGAGGTACTTAGTACCCATATCACACCAGCCTGGAAGCTGTCTTTTGGCCTACCTGGTCCCAAGTCAAGAGGTTAATTCAGCTTTTATTTGAATTTATTTCAGGTATCTAAAGGCAGAAATAAAATGGGACAAGGTTGAGTTGAGCTTTCCTGTGAAATCATAATTTGGCAGTCAGTGTTGCACAGCTGAGAAAAGAGAGAATTGGGAAAAAGAATAAAATACAAAAAAATGTGAAGTAATAGATCTGGCTGTTGCATTGTTTTCCTTCCTCTGGATGAGGCAAATAATGTACACAAGAAAACGTTTCTGCCAGTGATGATATAAGAGTACAGGTCTGTATAGAGTACTTGAAAATTTGTAAGTTCCTCACTAATTACGTCTTAAACAAACATTTAATATAATTTCAGATTTCACTTCATCATACTAATGAGATATAAACAACTATCCTTTGACCCAAAGCTTACAGCCCCTGGCAATTTCATTTCTATTTAGCATATCATGATGTCTTTAGATGACATTTTTACAGCATGACATTGTTAATATTTGTATGAAAAAAAAAAAAAAAGGAATACAGGAACATATTCAAGGGAATTAAAATTATAAGGATTATGCTGCTTAGGAGGGTTTTAGTGAAGCAGGAACAGAAGCATCAAAGTAACCTTTGAGTGCAGAATTTTATGATAAATATATTAAATTCTTTTTGTTTCCTTTGCAACTTTTTGCTTATGCAAATGTTTTGCCAATATTAAAAGAAGACAGACCTTGTAATTACCTACTGAGTTACAGGGATAAATTTACAGGTACATTAACCTCTTTTGGTATGGTCCTATATATTATCAGAATTCAAACATATATATTTTTAACAGTTATAATTATTTTTAGGTATTTTTTAGAAGTGAGCTCATTCCTTCCTTCCTTCCTTCCTTCCTTCCTTCCTTCCTTCCTTCCTTCCTTCCTTCCTTCCTTCCTTCCTTCCTTCCTTCCTTCCTTCCTTCCTTCCCTCCTTTTTAAAGGTAGCAATAACCCCCCAAAAGAAAAAAACATGAAGGTTTTTTCTCCTTTATTCTGCATCTTATTTCTTCCTTCCCTCCTATTATCTGATGCCATATGTAACCCCCACTCTTGCAGAATCTCAGCCCCTCTGTCCTTCATGTATTTACTTTTCTCAATACGCATATGAGGTAACAGAGGTACGTCATATCCTCTTTAAAAAATAATTATACTATATCAAATCCACAAAGGCAGTATGGAAAGTTTAAAGATTTTGTATACCTTCGTAGGATTACAACACAGAAGAAAGGATCAGAATGCAGTTTATGCAGGTTAAGACACGAATTATGTTTATTTTGTTAATTTTACTCTTTCTGTGCACATATTTGTGCATATTGTGGTACAAGTTAAAACATTTTCTACAAGTTCTGTGGAATGTGTCTCGTATGAGTGCCAGTTTATAACACAGCTGTATGGTCTTTCCAATGCAAGAAAGAGACAGAGTTGAACTTCCTTAAATTAAGAAGTCATTGAGCACTCTTTCATTTTTTGAGTAAATCTTACTGCTACATAAAAACTGGTTTGTGACATCACTGCTCCACTAAAAGAAAAATAAACCAATATTAAAGAACCGCCATTTTTGCCTTCTTGAAGGGCAAGATGGTAGCTTTCAAATGTGGAGTTGTGAATTTCCATCTCATATCACTGCAACGTTTAGGCCTGCAAGAATGTAGACAAACTCTGTAGAGGGGCAGAGGCTCCCTCCTGCATCTCTTTCTATAGGTGAGTGTAGTTATTCCCTGCTGCTGTGTTCACAGCTGTTAAATCCATGCCAGGCCCTAGAGTTTGCAAAGGGCTGAAGTACCATCTTTACACATATGGTCAAACCTGACTTGTGGCTACATTAAGAAATAAAAATAAGTATGACAAATTAAAAGGCATTACAGTTAGCAAGGGGGAGTAAATTATATTAATTTAAAGAAAATTAGTTGTTTTGTGATCAACATGTTTCATAACATCAGACAACAAAATGGAGCAGGGTAATGTAAATTAATTTATAAGATAGGCTGGAACAAAGGACTGGAAGTCTGTCTAGGAACTTTTTCCAAGCCAATCTAAAGTTCATGACGATTGAAGGGAAACTTCCTGCTGCTATCTGTGCATTCTGTATCAGGTTCTTCAGGTCTGTGTGAAACAATTTAAACAGCTTTAACATCATAGTACCTCTATCATACTTTTCGTCCCAGTGAAAGTAGTCAAATGATTATAATTAATCAAACAATTACAATTAACTACTTTGTTGAACTGGGACTTAAATGGATGAGCAGAAAACAGCTGAAGGCAAAATAGACTCCATGCATTTTAATCTTCTCTTTCTCTCCATGAACACTTCACAGGACATAACACATTGTTTTGAAAAAACTCTGCATTTTAACCACAGTGTGTCCCATAATCTGTATCACACATTTGGCAGCCTATGTAACTTTGATAAAGGAAAATAAATTATTGCACACAGAATAAAAAAATGTTAATTACGCTTTTCATTGGCTTCAGCTAAATCCGTGTTTTGTAATGGATTTAGGCATATGGAACTACAGCCCAGAGGCTGAAATAACAGCTTGTCTCTTGCAGGGCTTACAGACCATAGAAAACACGCTGTCGATGTGCCTTCAAAATGACCTTTTGATGGAGAAAGAAAGAATGGAACTATAGATGCTTATTGAATACATACTGCACACTCGATTATAATTACTAGAGGAATTGGTCTAATCAGTAATATATTAGCAGATAATGCTAATTATTTGAGAAAGAACAACAGAATAAATTTGCATGCAGATGTTATATATGGAATGCAACAGTACTGAATCTATATACCTTAAGGAATCACATTTATATTACACATATGCAAAAGTGATGAACAGAAAGGTGACTTTTTAGTGCAGATGCACTTCAGGCATTAACTCATTAACAATATAAGAATGAATAATAAATGTTTGAAATAAGCTGTGCTTCTCATATCTGTCTCTAATGAGGATATAATCAAAAGCAAGTTGCAAATGGGAAGTCTTCTATGAAATACAGTTCTTAAGTAAAAATAATATTATCTTTGGTGAACTGGCAAAAATGTTTTGCTTGGAAATTAGTAATTCCATAATCACAGGGATTTGAAAAACATATGATCTCATATGCATTACAAAGAGAAAAAAAAAAAAAAGCTTTTTCTTACCTGTTGAATACTGTAAAGTAAGAAAAAATGCTGTAATGAAACTGACTTGCAATATATCAATTTTTAAAGGTAAGTTGTCTGTGGCACTTTGTTCAAGATCAGTGGAGTCCTAATTACTTCATGTTACATACAGGACAAAACAGAAGTTAAAGGCATATACAAGAGTTTCCATTTCTGAGTCTCTGAGTCTGACTTAGGAGTGGTGATCTTCGCAGAGGACATTCTCTTAATTTATCTTCAGTGCAAAGGAAAAACAAACAATCTGATAAATCTCTAATATTTCATACAACTCCACTTTCCTTTTGAATATCTCATTCCAAACAAAAAGTATTTCTGTCTAAAACTAAAGACATTTACTGAAACACAGCGCTTTCTACTGAAGCTGTTCTCTGGAAGGCTTAGCAGTTGAGCCGTCCACTCAGTGAGAAGTGTGTTGAACAGTGAATAAATGTTTCTCTTAACTCTTTGAGGATATCAATCAGTGAATTCCCAGATCTGGGTGCTTTCTGCAGCTCTGTATTAGCCCAACATTTGGCTGATACAATTCATTTTGTTCTCAAACTGTAGTACCATCACCATTGCATAGATAATTTCTTTCCAGCTTTCCACTCCCTACACAGTTTTATGTCACTTCTGCCTCTCCTTCCTCACTTCCTTCTGACTTAGTGATATGCCTTACTCTTTCTTTTAAACGGGGATGTAATGAAGATAGCTTCTCCATCTTGCAGGCAAGAAGAACCTGAAAAAAAAATCCCCTCTTCCTTTCAGTGGTCAGAGATGATGTCTGGACAGAAATTTGATTTCTTTTCCACACTGAGAGATGAAATGAGTGTCCAGAATCCCTTTGTCTCCACTTGCCTGGATGTTGTGATAGAAGAAGGGAAAGGGGAAAAGACAGAAGCCATCTTTGCCCTTCAGAAAAGTAACCATTTGTGTATATCTGAGAAGAAAAGAGGCATGATAGTCTTCTCAGGAGGTCTGATTGGCCTGAGCTCTAAAAGGCATTCAAGTGAAGCAGGCAAACAGTCAGGCAGGTTTTCTACACATTCACATTCCCAGGAAGACTGGAGCTTCTTGGTTTGGTCTCTGCTCCATTTTTGTCTCACGAATTTGCCTTGGCTGGCTATATTTGAAACTCAAAGAGGTTGTAACACTAGAATCTAAATCTTTTCTGCACCTTGTGGCACACAGGTAAACAAAGTATGGAGTAAAGTTTGAGAAGTAAAAAGAAAAAACAATAAAAAAAGAAGAGCTGTCATGTATGGACAGATGTCACATAACAGTGAAATTACATAAGCAGTACTGTACTCAAGATCTTGTTTTCCTGAGGCTTCTACATTTCTTGTGTTTAAGAATAAAGAATTATGCATCTAAGAATAAACAAGGTGTGAATAAATATGGGGCTTCTGATCCCTTGCTTTACCACTAGTCTGCCCCCAAGGGTTGTTGCTACCTGAAACATGAGCTCCCTGCAGTCTGTGAAGCTTGAGATGAGTGTACCTAAGTAGCTGTAGGCTTGCAAGGGCTGGTGCACTGATCTGTGGTCTGTGTAGGTAGATTGTGAAGCTTTATTGGTAAAGAGGGTTGTCATACACAAGAACACAGCCATCTGCTTGAGAATGCAGGTTCATAATTCTTAGTTTCAATCAATCAGGACAGAAAAATCATAGAATCATATGGTTTGGGTTGGAAGGGACCTTAAAGATCATCTAATCATCTGAAAATCTCCTGTTCCTTATTGCTTTCTCCTTTTGCGAAACAAACTTGCATTGACTATGAATGAGCTTCATTTGTGATCGTGGTTACTTTGCACATATATCACATATAATTAAATTCCTTCCTACATTAGATATTAAAAGCCAACTATCGTATTATTTATTCATCACTTTCATGCATTCTTACGGGGCATAAACAAGATCAGGAAGAGCTGTTAGCTTTCCTGAGCACAGAAAATCACAGAAAATCACATATACCAGATGTGAAATCTCTAGGAATCTAGATCTGTGTGACTTGCCCAAAAGTTATGGAAGGAAAGACAATGGTCCAAATGTGCTTTATAAATGATAATACTAAAGCAAAATAAAATAAAATGAAACAAAACAAACAGGTCCTGTCACTAAGATCCCACAATCTCAGGATTTTTCTGGGTACGAATTTAAGGATGTATGGTAGTTGCTGTTCCATTAAAAAATAATGTGCTACAGAAATTGCTTGATATAATATGGGCCATCTGTTTTTATTTTTATTGGGTCCCGCCCCCCTTCAACTTAGTATGGCTGCAATTCCAAAGGCTTACTATGACAAATACTTTTAACTGTGGAAAACTGCAAGATATGCTATGAATAACACTTCATTTTTGAAATACTGATATTTTGAAGCCACTCTATACATTTAAGAACTCCAAATCTTGCTTTAAAATTAATTATAAAATTCACTATTTGTGTAACACTGGCATACTGACATACAGACTTGGGAAATACCTTGCACTTGGAATATGATAAATATGCTTTTTCACATTTGTTGAATATGTTAAACCATTCTTACAGTAGAAAGAAAAACAGTCCTTGAATTAGTCTTACTCTAAATGGAACATTAATGTGTTGATTATTTGAAGTCAGTAAGAGAGAGAGGGACACTTGGCAGCACGTTTGTTGTCATTCTTTCACTTTTCTCTGTTTCAAAATCATCTGATAACTATGCTTTTCCTTCACAACTTGATATCAGGGAATATCAGGGAATAGGGAATACAGCAGAGTTTTGCATACAGACTACATCCTGAAGAACATATAAGTAGATGCTTTTTTTTTTTTTTTTTTTTCAAATATGGTCACATTCATTCCATGAATGAGGCAAAGAAACAATTAATGCCATTTTTAGAGACTGCAAGGGAAAAAACATGAATTTATTCCAATGATTCATACAAGGAGGATTGTTAAGCCTTGTTTTCTGCAGCCCCAGTGCCAACACATAACATGAATCTTTAGTGCCTGTTCAAGATTTTTCTATCTATTCCAAAAATAGAAGAATATTGCTTTTAATTCAACACAACTATTTGAAAATGAAATGATGAAACTTGATTTGCTAAGTGTCCTCATTTTGATATGTTTTCCACCTGCTGCATTTCCAGCAAAACATGAAGCAAACTTTATAATGGGAACATCAAATAATCGACCCAAATACTAATATTAAGTGTTGATTTTCTTCCAATTTTAATGCAGCTGGAAGCTGATAATGAAGTCCAAGATAAGCTCTAATGTTACTGGTGTAATAAAAATGATAATTTTCTTTGCAACAACAATTAATGGTAGATGCTCAATGATTTTCAGAAATCAAAAACTTAAGCCAATTTGGCTCAGGTACATTTGTACCAACTTTATTATTCCAATGAGACTGCAAGCATGTAAATGGAAGAACAAAGTTTAAATAAAACTCACATTTTATTTTGAAAGAAAATTGCATTTCATCGTGTAAATGTTCTGAACTGATAGAATAGGTGATTATCTGCTTTGAGAGAAATAACCATGGCCACTCAGTAACAAAAAAAGATAAGCTGAAGGAGGAAGCAGTATATTACAGAAAGATACCTCCTGATAATCTATTTTTTTCAGTCCTTATCAGTCTACATTTTTTCCTAAAAAAAAAACAAAAAACAACAACAAACACAGAACAGGGTACTGATGCCAATAAAAAGTATTCACAGTTGGTATATGATTGTGAATGGTTTTCATAGCACCAGACAAAAAAGGAAGGAGACTTTATGAATAAAGACAACATGAGCTGTAACGTATTCTTTTTAGAAAACAACAAAAAAATCCTACAAAAAGTAGGAGCAAAAGCATAAGAAGCTGCAACTGGATCTCAAACATGCACAGTCACAAAAGCATATACAAAGAAGTTCAGTAATTTTTTCAATTGAGTTATACACATTAGCTTCCTTCTCATAATATTTATTCCTCCCCAGGTTTAAATTTAGCCAAAGAATAAAAAGGACCATTTTGAAGAATGTAGAGGGAAAACTGACAAAGCCTGCATTGCAATTGCCTTTTCTGTATTCATTTCATAGGCTTGCATTTTCAGCCACGTCAGAACCTTTACTCTGCCCAAACTGACCCTCTGAGCAGCTTTTGTTGTAGATTTTGATGTCATAGATTGACTCTATTAGTTGAAAAGGAAACTGAGGGAAAATGGAAAGTTCAGAAAAGGTAGACTGTTAGGGAAGACAGGAAAACTACCCAATCCTTCACTATTAAATGTTTTCATTCATGCATTTTTTGCTACAGTTTTGCCCTATGGAAACTGCATTCTAAAGAAAGAATTTAATTCTACAGAACAGTGTATTGCAAAATATCATAGGTTTGCATCTGACAAGGGATTGACATGGTGGAATAGATGTCGAAACTGAATACCTATCTGAAAGTCCTTTAGTTATTTAGTCTTTTCCATGTTTCCTTGTTGTTAGTTTATGCTCATTATTTGTGTTTAAGTAAAAGTGCTTTCTTCACAATCCAGAATTTCTAGTGTTTTGTCCCCATTTCTGATCGCACTTAAATTTACGTCAGAAATTCCTCTCTTGTTCTGTACTGCATACATGAACTAAACTAACAACAGGCCATCTTCTTTATAGCAGCCCTGGATTGTATAATATTTTTAATAAGATTACTCTAATTTTCAGTAAAGAAATAATCACATATTCAAATAAATACCATGTAAAGACAGCTGCTTGCTCATTGAATGGTCTCTAGCAGCAGCATGGACATTAAAAGAGCTGGATTGATGTTGGATGGATCTCAGTAGCAGCTGTGGGGTGAAGAGAGAATGACCCATAGGTAATGTAGCTTTTTGTGAAGAATCAAAGGAACACAGGGAATGGTCTCCATGCTCCATCCTTCTCCCTCTTCAAGTACATGGTGCAGATTCTCTAACAAATAGGCATCTGTAAGAGGTATTGTCAAGGGACATTGTTACAAGGGCAGCAGTTTGCTTTCTGCTTGCAGGAAGGAAACCCTGCATGATGATTGCCGTTCTGCAAAAGAATTAGCATAAACTCCCAGGATCTTTGTTTTGAATGACCATAAAGATGAACAATCAGATGAAAAATGTACTCTAGTCAATGGAAATCTGAAGAAAATCAGTGTATAAATAAATGCAACTTCTTTCAGTTAAATTCAAATATTGGCAACACTACAACCATAAGGCTTTAAAAATGAGTATGCTTATAAATAAAAATTGAACATGACTTTATCATCAACAATACAGAATTATGTAGAATGACATTTTTTATATTAGACACCTTTTTGTTATTTTTTTTTTCTGGGTAATTAATTATCATATCCTGATGTGTATATAAAGGAACCTCCTAAATCAGGTATGAGTACAGACGCAAAATCTTCATTTCACATCAAAGAAGCTGAAGATAGCATTTCCACAGTATGTTGCTTATCCCCCAAACCATAACATAGTAATGCATAGTTTTTACCACATTTTAAAGCAAAGACAATGAAAGCAATCATGGCCAGACAGCACTGAAGCTATAATGCCACTAATCAGTATTTACAAATGAGCATGCTCAACCCACATGATAACATAATTGCCACTAACTTATGAGCAAAACCAAAATCTTATGCTTACATTAAAAACAACAATATTTGTAAGAACATTGCTTAAATATTCACTTCAATATTTTTAGAAAGATGAGTGTTTACAATACTGCTTCAAATCAAACTTTGTTTCTAATAGAACTAATTAAAAGGTATGTTTACAGACAACAGCAAGCAGTAGGCAATTTATTGTAATAAACATTTTAGCAAAGTATCACTGTCAGAGCTTGAAAATAAGACAAAATACTGCTAGAATATGTGAAACTCATTATATTCACACACAAAATCTAATAAACTAGCTGGTGTAACAGAAATGCCCAGTATACTTAGCTTTTCTGCTGACTTTAAAGTTATCTCTTACGTGCTGTTGCCACTTTTGTCATCTGAAGTAGCTGTTGAGGAGATAGCCCCGATACATCTGCATAATGCTGAAGGGCCCCATACAGTTTACAGTTTCTGGTCCTCTCCTGCACTTTCCATGCTGTCCTTACTCTGCCCTGCCCCCCCCCCCCCCCCCCCCCATTTCTTTTTTTACTAGAGCTCTAGTAAAAACTAGGTAAAAACTTTTACATCTTTATAGTCACTTTTGCAGAACAGATTAACTGGTTGTCTGAATACCATGATAGTAGCAATACATGGATGTATTTTACTGTTTCATACTAAAAAAAAATGGCAGTGGATCAAACTCCTTTGCAATTTGTAATAAACATTTGAAAACTTGCTTGAAAACTGAGAGAAGTAGCATTGCTTTCTTTATTGTGTGATGAGTGATAGGCAACAGCCAGCACACATCCCTAATTCAGTCCCGTATTTTCTGTGCTAGCTACAATAAATTTATTCCTCCTATGTACTGATCTCTCTTTGTTCATGTGACTGTTAGGGATGTCTCATGCATACAGAGAGGTATGCGCAAGCAAAGCTTGAAGGCTGAATTTCCTGGGCTTCAGTATCACTAAAAAAATCTAGTAATAGCACCTCCATATCTTTGCCAGCCTACCTTACCAATTTCCTTATAAGAGATGCTACAAATATTATGAGGTTAAGTACATACAATATTGAAGAAAATTACACAGCAAAGTAACAGTTTGCCTGCTGGCTTACCTGTAGCAGTGTGCTGCCTTTGACAGTGACCATTGCTAGTACCTCTAGAAGCAGTTAAAAAGTACCAGAAAGTTAAAAACAAACAAACAAACAAACACCAAAAAAAAAAAAAAGGAACAACAACAACAACAACAAAAACAGCAAATGATTGTGTCTGTATTGACCTGGATTGTTTTCAAAGTGGTAATTGACTGATGACAGCTTCTGCACTCTCCTGAGTGATATAGAAATAGATCAACTACATAACAATCCTATTTTGACCTTCTCTTATTTATTTATTTATGCCACTATATCATATAGTGCAATTCGGTAATTATGCAGGTACTTTTTTACTGGAGACATTGGTATTTTGGTGATAGTTTTTCAGCAGCTCATTCCAGTTCATAAAAGTACGAGTAATAGGGAGTTTCCTTCGCAGATCTTTCCTCCACATATCCTCTGACAAGGCCTGAATGTTTTGTAGAATAGCAGTATGAATCTTGTCATCTTCAGTTTTCACAAACTTCACAAAATCTGAGACAAACTGATTTCGATCTATCACGTGCAGAGACTCACTTACAGACTTTCTGATGGTAACATGAAGGTTAGCATCTTTGAAGTAGTGTAACTGGAGAAGAAATACCCCTGTAACCCGAGTCATAATTGGAGTCAGGGCAAAAGTCCAGTCAGACTTCCAAAGGCTGTTCCAGTGTTTTAAGGGCTGGTACTCATGAGCCTCAATGCAGGCCACAAACATCTGCCTCTTGCCCAGGGATTTTTTGAACACGCAGCAGTTCCCTGCTGGAAAGTGGCAGTTCACATAGGTGTTCAATCCCTTGTGGAGGGCTCCTCTCCACAGTTCCTCCTCATCCAACATCACGCTGTGCAAATGGGTTTTGCTCGTTATCCCACTCAAGTGGTCAAACTCAAAAGAGAATTTGTCTTGGGGGTAAAAGAAGCGGTTTCCCCCTAAATCGTTATAGTGGGTCAGTAGCACAGTGCTCCCATTTACTTGGACAGGGGTGAAGTTTTTCTTGTTGTGATGGGCCCCAACGTGGGCAGCCTCCTGCCTCACCAGCTCATCATCTTTGACCAGAGCATAGAGGTCTTGGACAACCTGCCCAAACTCCCCAGGAGGGGACTGGCGCAGCAGTCTGCAAATGAGGGACACCTTTTCCGGCTCACTCTGCTTCACGCTCATGCTGAGGGTCCTGGCCAAGCAAAGGTCATGGCACTACAGGTGAGGGAAGGGGGCACAGGGAGCTGGAGGGCAAAACCACAAGATGTCAGGGTGTGGGGAGCAGTGGTGGGCAGGGCCCTGCTCCAGGGCCCCACAGTTTGTGACCTCACAGCAGCACCTGGGGCCAGCCCAAGCAGGGGGCTCAGTTTAAGGACAGTGCCAGGAGGGCACTGGGGGCCCCAGCAGGGGCACAGGCGTGCAAGGGAGGGGAAAGGTGCCCACTGGGAGCTGGAGCAAGCTGAAGTGATGTTCTACCTAACGCTGCCAACACCACCGCAGTGAAGAGACCAGAGCAGGCAATGTGGAGCTGCCATGGAGGAGAACAGATATCCTCCTCCTCTCCTTGACCTCCCTTGTGACAGCTGTCATGTAACCTCCCTCTGCGCATGTCTGCCCCAAGGCCCAGGCCCACCCTAAGCCCATATGGGACCAGAGGAGGTCCAGCTGGGGACAGTTAGGCCAGTTGGGTGGGCAGGGTGCCAGGCGCCCTTGAGGCACTGCTGCTTGTTGTGGACACCCCTCTTCCAACTGTCCCCTATGGCAGCTTGATCCCTTTGGCCTTCCCAAGTTTACTTCCTCTCACTACAGCCCTTTCTTCACCCTGACTACCTTTTGTTTTCCTGTGTACCCTCCCTGTGACTTTCTTTGACTCCTTTCTGTCAGTCTTGCCCCTCAAGGTCTCTGAGGGTCTCTGAGGTTTGAGTATGAGAAGAAAAATATGCAAGCTTTTTAGGTTTAAAAATTTAAACCACTCATCCTGCTCCCCCTACTAAGAGACAATGACGTGGGGCAGATGTTTCCTTAATGTGATCTTTTGTACATGGTTTTTGAACATCATTCAAGATGAGTTCATGAATGGGAAAATTGATTTACATAGCACAATGAAGCTGCTTGAAAAACTGCATATCACTTTTGATGTTGCTCATGTGAAACATGTTTTCAAGGTGAGGAATATGTAGATTTAGAAATTAAATAAACTTAGAAGGCCAGTTACATAAGGGCCTTATATTAGCTTACCTTTTTTTTTTTTTTTTTTTTTTTTAATTAGTGTTTCAAGAAGTGAATTTCATGCTTGTATGGTAGTAGGGTGTGTGCAAAATCAGCAAATAATTTGCCACATCCAGCTCTTTTGTTTCTGTGTAAAACAGATATCTGAGTGGTTGCATTGCTACCATCTCTTCACCACATCCAAGTAGTGTTGAGTGATAAAAAAATATGTAAGTCTTGGTAACCAGCAGTTCTGTAACTAGGCCTCAGTGGAGGAAAATGTAAATATTCTGGTTTCATCCTATGTGGCTGCTTTTGTGATCAAGCTAATGAGCCCAGAAGTGCCTGTGTGATGCTGGTCAGAGCCATTAGAGTGACTTCTTAAAAATCCTGTTGCCAGAACAACAAAATAGAGATGTCTGATCTGTTCCAGCTTGAAGCTGACATAGCTCCAGCACACTTTCTTGTTCAATTCCACCATACCTCTCTTGTGAAGTCTGTAAGAGGTGTACCTGGATGTCCCATCCATCCATTGCACTCTACCCCTGGGGGAAGGATGTGGACGTAAGATACAGCAATATTTAAAGAATTTTCTATGAAGGCTACATTTCTGTCTTTGACATACTGAGGATTCATGTTCTTCAGGTCTGCTCTAGTAATTACTCAAAAGATGTATGAATTTTCTTTTTAGCTCATTTTTTAACCAAAAAGTTTGGTAAAGGTATTTTCCTAAGGAAATGAAACTAAATTGTTACATATATATCTGTAATTTTTATGTGACAATTTTGTAAACTGGTTGGTAAATTCTGTCCAGATTTGAAAGAGGAAAACTAGCTCTGGACAGTCCCAAATGTTTAGGTCATGTCATGCTGATAGACAGTCAGGCAGCAGGAAAGCACTAGGATTTTCTCATTTTATCCTGTTGTCTCATTGTTCTCTGCCTTGTCTAGCCAAGGTAAAAGCAGTGTGAGGACAATCCTTGGTAAACATGGGGATTGTGCCCACAATTTTTGAATTTGCATGCCACTGGGAGAAGTGCTAGCCTTGAGAATCTCATGAGAACTTGAAGCTATTTTTCATTGTTGTCTTCTATGTTCCACCTACTTCACTTTCTGATGGAAATTTAAGAGAGTTGATCAATTGTAAGTAAAAAGAATAATTATTTGAGGAAATGACCTGTATGGAACAAGTCTGATTGAACTTGTAAAACTTGAAACAGTTGAACTTAAAAGTCAATATGATAATATACTCAACAGTCTGATATAGTTGTTCTTAGCAGTGCTGCCATGTTTTCTTTTTTTCTTTTTTATAATTGTATGTAAAATTCAATCTGGAAGGATATTTTACTGCCATCATTGTCTGTAACTGTACATTGGTAATTAATTAATTAATCAAATGGTTATACATGAAAAAAATACATTTTATAAGCATAGCTTTTAAAGAGCAATCTGCTTTTCTTGCTGCTTTGTTGTTGTTTTATTCTCGTTAAATTTATTATGAACATAAAGATTTTTAAGGAAAAATTAATTTTGTTATAGTTTTCAGAACTAAGTCTTTGTCAAGATACTTTTTTTTTTTTCTGGATAGCAAAGATTTGATACTCATTAATAAAAATAAGAACAATAAACCCAACAAAAATAAGAATAAAACCAACTTTTTATAAAATTTTATTTTTTTTTAATATATTTTGACATGATTTTCATAACTTTGACTTCAAAAGCACCCCTGCTTAGTATTATTGTCTATGTTTCAGAAAAGTACAATAAAATAGAAAATTTAATTTTTCTGGCCAGCTTCATTTTGTGCCAATACGTAAGAGAATGTCTCATGAGTCCTGATAAGTTGCTTAATTCCAAAATGAGTTGATATATTCTTTTTTCTATTTAACAGTTATGAGTAAATTTGCAGATTTTTTAAAGATATTAAAAAACATATCCATGATATCAACCTGAGATGTGATATTTTCCATGCAGTAATGAAAAGTATATTATTAACATTTGTAGTGAATTATTTCTTTTCTTCCAAGTTTCATTAAAAGTGATTGTTACAGTTCTCTTCCACAAACTCAGAGAAAATACTTCACTACTGATATGTAATTAAAAATAATAATCTCATGTCCTTGTATTGGTTATCTAATGCATTCTTGCTTATTGTTGTACTTGTTCAGACAAGTACAGTGGGAACTGTACTGCATAGACAGAATCTAGTAATGCAACATTCATCCTTTAGTTTTTATGGTGTCTCTTCAAAATTAATCTAGTTCAGTGGTAATCAGAAGTCTTAATCAAAGAGCAGACAGAACTCAAGTAAGGCATTTTATGGTTATGAACACTTCTGGGAAAAGTTCTGCTAACCATAGTAGGTGTCATGTTATTACGTACTGAAATCCAGCCTCCTTGTTAGTCTTAGTTTAAGGAGCCAACAATTATGAATGTTGATTAGCTTACAGAGGTAATAAATGGGGAAATTAATTACCATTTGGGTACGATTTTTGTGACCATTTTTGTGAATTTTGTGAAATTTCTGAAGTTTGTCTTAATGTAAAAACTTTCAGGAACGATACAAGCTAAACTATTGGAAACATCTGTATTTCATATGCACAGTTACATATTGTGTGTACAAAATTTAAAGGGTAGATAACATTGTTAAGCCTGAGAGAAATGTTAGTAGCAGAAATGGTAAAAAAATATTATTCTACTCAACTTCTTTTGCCCTTTTGATTTTTCTAGTGGCTTTTATACCGAAGCACTGAAATTAATTAACTTACTAACATTTTGTAAGCTCTGTTTTTGAAAACAAGTTTACAGCTTAAGAATTCTAAAAGTGTGAATAACTAATCTGAGTTAAATATTCTGTCTAGTTAAGAATAGAACACAATGTCATAGGTTATTATAAAGTATAATTGCCCCAAAATTATACAATCTTTCTTATTTGACATACTAGAAGACTTTGATCTTATGAAAATTTGCTCATCCTTAGTTCATTTTTCAGATTACAATTTGCTGTATGTTGTATGTAAATTTAAATGAGTATACTTACAATATACAATATGGTTTAAATTGCTGTTGAAGAGGTATTATATTAAGCATATTTTCCACTTGATAACATTATGCTGAAGATTTATTGTACTGCATAGCATTTTACTGCAGTTTTATATAATGTCTTAATACTGCATGGGTTATATATTAATGTACTTTAATTACTTAGACGCCAACTATGTCATATGGTATTTTTTTAATTTGTATAAAATACATCTAACACAGAAAGTCAAATCTGAGTCTTTCATATTGAAGGAAAATATCATTTGATAATGTGCCGGAGTCACTGTTGCCTTAAGCTTTCTCTATTGTTCTAATTCTTATAGTATTATAATAGACTTTTTATGTGCGTCTTTGTATTTTTTTATATCTTTGTATTGACTATTTTGATTTTCTTTTTCTTCAGAAAACAGTTGACAAGCGGAAGGTCCATACTATTAACATAGAAGATTTCAGGGCAATTTATCGAACTATTGTACACAGAACTGAATTTCATGAACTCTTCTGTGCTTACTCTCCAAACCACAAAATTCTAGCTGACACTGAGCTCATTGAATTTCTGAAAAAAGAACAATTTCAGACTGAAGATTCTGAAATAAGGGCCTTAGAAATTATTCTGAAGTATGAACCTGTTGAAGAAGGTATGCATAGTTTAAGCATTTGATTTATAGCTCTTTTTTTTGTGCTTCTGTCAGTGACTGTGTTTATATTCTTGAATACTCGTCTGGCTATGCAAATTGGAAATTTTAAAGAAAACTTATGTAAGCAAGAGTATTATAGTTACGTCTGTTGTATACCATTTATAAGCATATGTGCAAAATGTTATTTGCAATTTAGATCTTTAAACATTACAAATATGATAAAACAATAAATCATTTATAAAGCACAATAAATTTACATGGTATATTGCTCAGTAATAGCACTTGACCAACTCAGTCATTCCTACTTCTTGTTGCTACAGACTTGTCCAAAAACTACATGTTGTTTGCTTCAAACAAAATAAAATTTTCATAGAGTAGATGAGCTGATCTACTGCACTATTTTTTTTAATGTCCACTGAGTATTATAAATGACCATTATTAGGAAGTCAGACTGATTTTTTAGTTTCAGCAACAATCATTTTGTTCAAGTAATTAGACAAATATGTTTTGGACTTTAAATATAAAAAATATTAATTGTTTTGTTAGCAAGCTGTCTGCATTTGAGTGTTATCTGGCAGAAAGTTACTGTGGAAGTAATTTAATACAGAGCTTTAAAAGAGCAAAACAAATCCCAAGGATATGTCTACTGAGAAGGTTATATCTCTTTGTCTTTATTGAGTATGACTAAAACCGTGGACACTTACACTCTGGTTTGATCTCAGCCAGATATCAGTAAGAATATCAGGAATGTGTCAAAGTAGTCTCACAAATGTGGTGGATCCACATTTTTGGCAAGCATGCAACCTGATTTTCTGTCACATTATGTTTTGAATGATGTCGTTATCCATGTTATTGGGTTTAAAGCTGTCATTAATTTTTTATGTTCTCCCAACCTGAAATGCTATTTCTGTTTTGTTCTCTGATCAGCTTATAAGGGTAGGTCTCTAAACACACTGTCATGAAATTGTTCAGATACAAAGGGACCTCAGGAGGGTACCTGCTATACCTTTCTGTTCAAGGGCTCTTTTCAATCAAATCTTAAAACCGCCTAACGATAGAGATCCACAGTTTCCTTAATGTGCCCAGAAATGGCTTCTAAGAGCAATATCGTTTTTCCATAGATGTAAGCGTGGCTGACCAACCTGTAGTTCCTTGAGTTGTCCTTGCTCATCTTGAAAAAGGGAGCAACATTTGTCTTTCTCCAGTCATGGTGGTCTCCCCTGATAATATGACCTTTCAAAGATAATAGAGAATGACCTTGCAATGATAACAGCCAACAGCCTCAGCACCTTCAGATGCATTGCTTTTGGTACCATGGGTTTTTATGTGCCAAACTATCTACAGTAATCTCTGACTTTATCCCCTTCCACTGTTGGTCATTCCTTTTCTCCTTGAACCCTGTCTGTAGGCACAAAATTTACACTTATTTGATGAAAAGAAAAAGACAGCATTGCATATTCTAGCCCTATCTGCATTTGCTGTTTCTAAATCATCCGCCCATTCAACAACAAGCCCACATATTCCTTTATAAAACACAGAAAATGCAGCAATAAAAATTCTCCATGTTGCCACTGATCTCTCATGACAATTTCAAAAACAAGTTTAACTTTGCCTTTCTTAACACCATTTCTGTATTCCTAAACAAGTTTTCTGTAGTTCTCCCTTGCAGACTGCCAGCACTGACTAGCAGTTTTATAGTAGTTGTTGTTTTTCATGCTGTTTCACATGTATTTCTTAGGGAATCCACGACATTTCTTGTGTTGCAATAGAAGGACACTATCTAAGAAGCTAGCACTGGTAATTCAGCCTGAAACCTGAAGTTCGAGCTGTATTCTTCCAGATTTCAGTAATATCTTGCATCATGATCTGAATCATATGAACTGTGAGATGAGCAATTTGTTAAATTGATAATATGCATGTACTTCAACTGTTGAAGTCTGCTTAAAGTTGTGCTGTTGTATTTCTGCTGAGTTTTCCTGAACATAACTAGAGACAAAATTTTCAGCTAAGCTGAGAAAAGGAAATTAGAGCTAAGTGCATTTTATTGGAAGCTGTTACTTTTTTTTTCAGTGGAAGTTGATTATCAGATGTTTAGCTGTGTTGGTTTCCTTTGGTTCCCAGTCTTTGATACTGGGTGGGATCAGTAACTGGTTAAGAAAAATTAGTAACAGGCCCAAGAAGGAGAAAAATCTTCCTTTTGAGATGATAACCCTGGAATATATATGCTTCCCATCCCCACTGCTTTGGAAAAAAAGAAACTGGATCACTTGTTCAACAATAAGCAGAAGACATTAGGTGTTTCAATGAGTCACTCGCTATCCAACAATAGCTACAAAACCTTTGATTCTTTTTACTATTATTTCTGAGGTTGCCTTTCAAATTAGAACAAATTTTATTAAATGTATCCTAGTCTTTCTGAAAACCAGTGTTTCCTAAGTAATTACAAAAAAGCTACCAGTTTGAAAGAGTTTTTTTGTTTGTTCGTTTGTTTGCTTTGTTTTGAATGATTTATTCTGATGGGAGAGTTAATAGCTATAAAGAAGCTAAAGAACCAAGAATCTTTACTCAGTTAGAAAACATGCTTGTAAATATCAAATAAAGTTTCTATAGTTTTTATTTAATTTCTGGTTTAAGATTCTAAGCCAAATTCTTGTTTGTTTCTTCATCTGTGAGAAAGTTGTTTATCTTGTAATTGGAAATAATCTCTCTGAATTAAATAATAGCTGTTCATGCTCCAAAGGAGCATTGTTCATGCTTCTTTGACTGAACAAATACTCCTACTCAAACATTCTTAGTGGAAAGTTTCAGATATGATTGACATGATAGTTGAATTATATGGTGTTGTGATAGACCATTTTATGCAACTTTCATTCTGAATTTGGTATAGAATATTCTTCATCAGGGTGATCTGTTAAATTCATCTGCCTGCTTTGTCCTATATGTTACAGAAAGGGAAAAGAGCAGATTTTGATACTTGATTGACTGGTTTTCTAATAGTATCAACCATTATCTGATAAACTTGATAATTTCGGTATGTCAAGATAATAATAAAAGCAGTGACTAGATATGCACAATATTGATAAATCCATTGATAATATGTTGTCCATCCTTAGCATTTGTGTCCATAGAAAGAAGACTTTTCAATGTCATTAAGAGACATAACCCTCAATTATCTCTCTTAAGATGCTGTACTTAGTTCAGGAACAGTATGCAATACATTGCTCTTCCATTTTTATTATACAGTTTAAATTTCTAATGGCAAAATACTGCATTAACAAATTTGTGTATATGTGCTAAAGCTTGCATTTTTGACTGAAGTATTCAATGTATGGAAGTGATCATGGAAGTGGTGAATACATGAATCACACCTGACAGTTGTCTCTTACTAAAATCCAAATGTTAATTTTGTTCTACACAAACATTGATCTTTCTCCATTTTATTATTACTTTCATATAGAAGTCTCAGCTAATTAAGTGAGATTAAAGAAACCATGTTATGCCATCCACTTTATCTTTCTAAAGTTTTGCATAGCTTTTTGTTTTTTTTGCTTTTTGTTTGCTTGTTTTTTAATTGTTGCTAATTATTCAATATTTACATGGGTGGGATGAAAGGTGCGGTGACACTTGGAAGGTGCATTCTGTTCATATTTGCAGAGTAGTGCCATTCAAAGACTCTGCTCCTATCAGTGTATTTCCTTTCTGGGAAGTACAAAACCAGGTCAAAATCACAATTCTGCCTTAAAAACATGCTTGCTTTGTATATAATTGTGTAAGCTTGACACACCTGTCAGATAAACAGTTTGTGTGATCACACACCTGTCAGATAAACAATTTGTGTGATCTAGGATGTATTTATTAATTTCAAAAATATTTATTTCTAAGTTATATGCTCTTTTTAACTTTTTTTTTTTTGTAAGTGTGCTATCTACATCCAGTACAGATAAATACAGTATTTTAGCAATATTTGCCAAACATCTTATGAAAGATGTTTCTTTCTTCCACAAAGAAAGAAAAATGCTTTCAAAGAAGTTCTAAAATAAATAATTAAGAAAGCATAAGGTAATAAACTCTAAAAAGCATAGGCAGGTAATTTAATATGTTTCTCAAATACTCAGACTATGTCTATAATTCCTCTCTAATATATCTCTATTTACATATATGGCAGTGCTGAAATTTACCTTAACTGGAAGAATAGGGGAAAAAAAAAACAAACTATTTTAATATATATATAAGAACATTGTATTTCAGACTATCGAAAGGGGAAGGGAATAGAAAAACACTGACCTTTGTAAATAAGAAGCTGCAAGAAGACAAGTCTTTTCTTGCTTTCACTTTTTATTTCAGCACCAAATATATGTGTGTTTGCTAATTAGTACTAAAGGATCTTAATGGAGATAAAGGCTGTAGTTCCTCTAGAGGAGACACATAAGGCCTTGATTGAAGTATTTTTTCACTGTGGAATACTTCTTAAGATGTATTCCCATTTCTCTTAATGTAGAAGCAGTAAATGGTCAGAAAATAATATGATTGTGCTGTTCATCAAAACTTAAAAACAGCCCCTTCCAGCCGTAACTAATTTTGGTATCTTCATCAGGCAAGGTTCTAAAGAAAGCCAGTAGTTTTCCTCCACTGGTAAAAGAGGTACGAAGTAATGGCAGCAATAATAAAAAAAATAAGCCTTCTTTTATCTTCAGCTCTAAAAACTATGTCATCTTTTACATCAGGTCTTCTCTGAAAATTTGTTTTAGCAGATGGAATGCCATTTATGTTCACATGATGCTCTTTTGCATATATGCTGCCAGATTTGCTAGATGCAGAGTCACTTTCTTCCTGCTTACAGATAGGTCTTACTGATTTACAAAGTTGCTTGGAGTTTTGGTAGTTCCTCAGAAACATGACTTTAATTGTATGCTATTCAAAGACAGCAACCACCAACCCTGGAAAAAAGAGCTGTAAAACAAAGTAATTCAAGGGCTGTAATAAGTGTAATAAGCTATAAAAATAAATAAATAATTATATACACATATTTAGTCTATTGATTACAGAAATAAAATGAAATTTGAAGCCAAAGAGCTTATATGCTGGCTAACAAAGTAAAACAAATTTAACTTACAAAGTAATATTTTCACTTTTAGGGGATTGTAGTCATGATGGTATTTATGTAAACATAAGTTCTCTTCAGAGAAGACTTACTAATGACAAGACTAGCCAAAAATTATTAAAAATAATTAAGAAAATAACCCCAAACTTGGAAACTCATTATTTTTAATTAATTTAAAAGATAACTGTAAATATATGTATACATTAGTAAATAAAAAATGAAAAAAAGAAAAAAAAAAGCAGTTGCACAACTTGCAGTTTCACAGAGAACAATATATGGCATGAAAAATAAATAGTAATTAAAATCAAATGCTGTTGATGAAAAACTTTCTCTTCAAAGGAATTAAGTCTAGTATTCATGTAATACACAACAGATAAAACAAGCAGCTTGATCGTATTCTATTTTGAGCAATATGTAAAAAACAACAACAAAAACAACCCCCCTCCCTCCATTTCTTAGAGACCCAGAAAGTAGAAACTTAATCCTATTGCTATGCCTAAAACAATATAACATGAACATGTGGGTATATCGAAACAGTTAAGATGCTAAACAAGATATAACTATCAATAGACATCAGGGTAATTCTGTAAATATGTCAGTTAAAAGAAAGACAAAGGAAATACTTGATCCACTACCTGAGTACAATCAGGTGGCTATTACTATTAATGAGACCACAGTAAGATTTCAGTCAAAACTATGGAAAAAGAAGAGTGGGGCATGTTAAAATGACTTAGTCAGATCAGAGAAGAGAAGTTGACAAGTCCTTGAGTTAGAAAATTGACTGTAAAAAGCTATAAGAGCTTACCTTTGAAAACACATGGAGAATGGAAGATGGATTGGGAACAATCAAGTGTAATATATGTTTTAGAGAAAAACCATGGAACTAGACAAATGAAACAAATGATGAATATATAATAACCTCTCATATAATATCCCTCTATAAGGGATAGTAGGGATAGTCCATAAAGAAACTGTATCCAAATTCCTTCTATGAGAGAATAACAGCACTAGTGAATAAGGGAAAAATCATACTTTTTAATATTCTTACATTATAAAAAGCAAGTTGAGGAAGCTGGCAAAATATCTATATGGTATATAAAGAACTCATTAGAAAATTACTCTCAGAAGTTAGTCATCAAAGATTTGGCATCAAAATGAAAGGCTACATCAATCTGCAGTTTCACTGAGCATTGTGTTAGGATCCAGACTTCAATGTCATTGATGAGCTAGATGATGGAATAGAAAGTCATATTAAATTTAGATTTATCATCTTTACAAATGGATGATCTAAAAAAAAAAATAAAAAAATCCTACATTCTATTTTGGGCATCAGCATTAAGAAATCCTTCTTAATTCACCAATTGGAAAGAGGTGAAGAAGAACATGAAAACTCTCAGAATTTTAAGAAAGCCTAACTAAAGTCAGAAAAATGCAGTGAATTGGATTTGTTTCTTCTGGAAAACAGATGAGGGGATGTGTAACAGTCTCTTTTGTATAAGAGACTGAAAGAAACTGAAAGAAATAGTACAAAACAGGACAAACATATTGGACACTAAGGAATTTCAGGGAAAATATCGAAAACTTTCTAACAGTAAGGTTACTTAGGTGCTGAAATGGTTTCCCAGGAAGTCTGTATACTCTTTGTCGATGGTGGTCTTTAAGAACAGCTTAGACAGACTTCTGGTAGGAATAACATTTCAATCATTATAGAACATCTTGGGGTAGAGGGGACCTTAAAGATCATCTAGTTCCAACCTGCATATTTGTATGGTTAAGCACAATACATGTATGCAAATACACATGACCTCTGGAGAGACTTCATCTTTATTTTCTACTACTGCTTAGTATTTTAAAACATTGCAAAGATCAAAAATTGTGTAATTTAGAAACAATTATTTTCTTTGTGTTGCCATCTAACATTTACTAACAATGTTAGTAAATTCTTACTCAGATATAAAACTTAGAGTGATACTGAAGATTGTTAATTACAACTGTAACCTGTAAATCATGACTCTTAATAGCTGTATTGAAATTTAACAGCTCAGATTGTTTGTTTGTTTGTTTAGCAAAAGTTTGCATAGATTGATCTCTTTAAATTATTGTTAGCATAAAGTAATGTCTGATTACTTAGTGCTTAAATATCGCTATCCTACTACGGTGAAAAAAAATAAGGTTATTTTCCAGCCAGAACTGGACACAATCACTGACTAATTCACACTAGGTTGTGTTTTGAAGCAGAGCTGACTTTTGAGATTATATCATTTGCAAAATTATTACATTTGAAGCATGACATTGCAGCAGCAGTTGGCAGTATAATGGATCTGTTTGTCATTAAATCAGTTAAAAGAAACAAAACAAATGGGATGACTATCATGCATATGAAGGCAATTAACACAATTTGTTGTAGATGCAGTAATATAATAAGCTTGATTTCCAATGCATTTTTGTGGGCATTTATTTTGTTAAGGTGCTATTTTTATTTCAAATACTTCTAATTAAAATTTTATTTAATCATTATCTGTTTGGGATTTTCCACCATTGAAGATGTTTGGTACTAGGAATCATAGTTTCTGCAAGATTATTTTGACAGGCTCTGACTGACATTTTGGAGAACATTTTTTTTTTCCTACTGAGAAAAAAATCTATTTGTTCACTGACTGGCATGTTACTTTCCAAAACTAAACAACAACAAATATTTTCCTGTACATTTAATTAGAACTGTTGCAATATCTTCTTCTGGATGTCCATAGAAGAACAAAAACATAAGTACACATTTATTTCATCTGCTAATTTAGAACCGAATCAGCTCCAGAATTGTACACATCTGATGTTTATTTTCATATTGTTTGTCATGAATTTTAAAATAGTAGGAAAGTGTTATGCCGTATAACCTTTAACTAAGTTCAGAATTGGCTACTAAAAATTATGGAAAGTACAGAGATACATAAAACTATCCGTTTGGCTGGCTTCACACCCTTCTTTCGTTTCTTTTTTTTTTTTTTTTTTTTTTTTTTTTCCAGTGAGGAAAAGAAGGCAGTTATCATTTGAAGGATTTATAAGGTACATGAGCTCAGAAGATTGTTCGATATTTAAAAAAGATCACCGGACTGTCTACCAAGATATGAACCACCCATTATGTGACTATTTTATTTCATCTTCTCATAACACCTACTTGATATCTGACCAACTAATAGGGCCCAGTGATTTATTTGGATATATCAGGTATTTAGATGTTGTTTTTCAATATTGTTAACATTCTTAGGCTTTTTTAAAATTAATACGAACTCACATGTAATGCTGTTTGGCAATAAAGGACAAAATCATCACAGACAAAAGTGGAAAATGAGAGAGAGGTATTTTATTTTTTGTGTAAACTTTTCAGTATATTTGCCAGGCCATCTGTTTGTAGTCTGGAAACAATCTATTTTATCACTTACAGTACATAACATCTACCTCAAAGCAAATTAAATCTATAGTATTCAGCACAGTATACGATTAAACCAGTTTTTAATCTCAACATACCATGCAAAAATTACAAACTTCCTGAAATAAATGTAAAATTCCAGGGCCAACTCTATTCCGATCAATATAGAAGGCACACTCTGAGTATGTCAAGGTTATGTGTGATTACTGTTCATTGCAATGAAGTCAGTTAAGAAAACAGAAACAAAAACAAAACAACAACAACAACAAAAGGTGGGTGGGAGGAGTTGTGTGGGCACTATAGTAGCCATGAGGGTTTGAGGGTTTGAATGTGCAGCATATGACTCCAAGAGGAGAAGGAAACCAGAATGCCTTATGGCCAAGGTGCATTTAGACAAAACAAACAGGGAGGTAGTAAAAGGGTTATGTATTAAAGGCAAAACAGAGACAGAAAATACGAAGATCTGGAAGACAGGTGTCCAGCATTCCTATAACTTTGTACTACTTCAGTGAAGTGAAAGCAGTTGGAAACAGTCAACTGAACTTTTGTCTTTTGGTTGCTGTCTAGAATTCTCTGATGGCTTGCAACCATCAGAAACCTTAGTGAATCTGTTTCTAGAAGTATTTAAAATGATATGAGGTAAATACTATATTGTTTAAAATAATTGCAAATATGATATAAAAGCCATTCACTTACTGTTTATCTACTTATTGGTGTAAAGAAAGCATAAAATGATAAATTAGAGCATATCCAGCTAGAAGCATATTTAAGATACTCAGCGTATAAAGGGCAGCATGTAAAGCACAGGTTAGTAATAAGGTAAAACAGTCTACAAGAAATGTTTAAATTGGTAGCAAGCCAAGTATTAGAAACCCAAGACATGTAAGGGATGCCATTAACTTATTAAAAATGCAAACAGTAAATTTAAGATACTGAGGAAACTTTAGCTCTTCCTCTTAGAAACTTAGAAACTAGGTGTGAGGAGAACAACTAAATTATATAACAGCCAAGCACAACCTGACTTTGTTAATGTGATGCTGATATGCTGGTATTTTTAAGTATAACAGCTCTCAAACCTTCAGAAAAGTCATGGAATAATAATAAATATGAAGTCCTTTCAACCATTTCTTATTTTATTCTAAGCAACCATTTACCAGCATTCCAAAGTCTTTCTGTAAAACTTTGACTCTCTTTTTTATTCCCTTAGTGAAGGATAATCAGATAATGTATCTTCCTCCTTAATGCTCTAATAAATTGTGTTATCTAACATCCCTAAGATAAACAGCAGAAAATATAGCTCTGTCTAATATTTTTATAATTTCATTGAATTTCCATCTTGTGATGGTAGACTAGTATATTTGTAATTATTCGATGTGTTTGGAATATGGGGACATATATTAATGTGTGGTATTTTCCTTTTGACCGTAAAATTATTTCTTTTACTCTTTTGAAGTGCTCTCTTAAAAGGATGTCGTTGCCTGGAAATTGATTGCTGGGATGGCTCAAACAATGAACCTATTGTGTATCATGGTCATACTTTAACGAGCAAAATTTCATTTTCTTCTGTAATTCATGTGATAGACAAGTATGCATTTGCGGTATGTATACGTATGTTATGCTGTGTATGTATATGCTATGGTGGTTTTAATAAAGCCTGCTTTATTAAATGCTCGCTGTCTGATACTCTACAGGGTAAAAAACAAAACAAAACAAAACAAAACAAAATGAGGCAGTGCTTGTGGAGTGGGCATCACTGAAGTAAATTATGGAAAAGCTGTGCAATCTGTATATAAATGAAAGATAAAAGCATTTTGCTGATCTTGATTTTAAATCAAGCTTGGTGCAAGGAATTTAGAAGATCTTAATCAGTTTGTTATGTAGAATTCTCACCTGAGATCATTTAAGCAAGGACTGAATATAAACTATACAACTACTTCCAAGTCAGTCTAATGTTTTGCTTTCCTTCCTGATATCTTTTAATTCCTTTATTTCACTTACTCTTCCGTTGCTGTCACTCTTTCTTATATCCTATGTTTGAATTTATAAAACAGAGAAAAATGCTAAACTACAGCTGTGGTTGAGATTTTATGTGTTTACATTTACTCTTTTATTTTGACTTCAAGGCCTGATAAACATCTTTTTGTAAGACTCATTAGGTCAGTGCCCCTTCTGTCCATCTCTGGCAAAGCAGCAAAAGCTTGAGATCTTTTCATATTGTCTCAATCTCTTATATAGGTTTTGAGCAAAACTTCTTTTCAAATGAAGTTCTGAAACACAGTAAAGATAACTCGCATTCTGGTCACCTTTACTTATGTGTGTGGATATATATACATATGCACATGAAAATTGCAGTCATTTTGATTTCTATTTTCCTTGTGGCTTGTTTCTTCTTCATAAAATTACTTTTAACATTACATGGTCATTGCTTCTAAAAAAAATCATCTAAGCAATATGATAATTCCTTTTTTTTTTTTTTTTTTTTTTTTATTTTTTTTCTTCAGATGACAGTGTTATTTCTCTTTTTTCTTTGTAAATTCATTTCTTGAGAAAAGCTGTTCCAGGCACACAGCAACCAATGTATCTTTCTTTGGAAGCTCTTTGTATCAGCTGAGTAATTACTTCTGTGAGACTTTCTGCTATCATCTTGTAGTCTGCTCTGTGGAATTGAATCAGCCTGATTTTTGCCTGATTTAACACTTATTTTCTCACTAATTTCTTCACATTCAATATTAGTCAATGTGTGAAATGCCTCTGATAAGTTATTTTCTATTGATTATTGAAGAAATACACTTCAATATACACTTCCCAAAGGTCAACATAAATACTGTGTGGTTTCTTTAATGTTTTGTGTACTTAACCAATCTTCATTTGATTCTCTGTAGATCTATCCTTTTTATTCAACTCCCCCTAACTTCCTGAGGATCCATTTTTTTCTCTTCTCTGAACTTACAGTTACTGTTTCAACTGTGCTTTCTCTTTTCCATAAATATTGTGAGATTTTTATTGTGCTACTAATGTAAAACAACTGACATATTTTGGAAACAAAGAAAAATACGAATTACTACAAAAGGGCTTTTTGTAAGATATTTTGGGGAATCAAGAAGTCATTTTTTATTTGTTAATCATAATAGATTTCAAATTCTATTTTTCAGGCATCTGAGTATCCAGTTATACTGTCTTTAGAGAATCACTGCAGCACTAAGCAACAGGAAGTTATGGCAAAACATTTAGAAGATATTCTAGGTGACAAACTTCTTACTTCAACAATTGGTAATTCAGTGGTGACTCAACTACCTTCTCCTGAGGTAATAACATCATGTTTTTTTTTGTATATGATGGAAAAAAAAAAAAAAAAAACAGCTTCCTGACCTCTGCCCACTCCTCCTTTTCTTTTAACTCTTCTGAAATTGCTCATCTGCTATCTGAATGGACTTGATATGGTAAAAAATAAATAAAAATTTGAACATCACAAAAATGTAACTTTTAAAAAAAATTTCTTTATTTTTGGAAAGAGCAAACATACATTGTACAGATAGATATGGAAGCCACTAATGTACTAATTTTTTTTTTTTTTTTTGCAAAGCCTTGCAATTCACATGAATCCAATTTCTGGTGCTTTGGATACATTTAATTTTAACATATTCAAGTATAGTTACCTAAAGTTTGTGGGTTACATTTTATTTTATATGGAAACATGGCAGCTCTAATGTGTCTTGTTGTGAACTACACTCATGCTGAATAAAACTGAATATCAAAAACTAGTGTTTTAAAGGTCTAAAAGAGAAGACAAAATGAAAATTTTAAAACAACACTGTGCTTTAAAACAAAAACCAAAAATCTTCACTTTATATGTATTGTCGTATCTGTTATCTGCTAATTTATTTTAATTCCTTAGATTGAAAAAAAAAAACACCTTGAATTTTAAAGATGTTACAGAAATGAAAATTTAAATCCACATTCTTTGTTGACAAAAGTGTTGGTGGAACCTTTTCATTGAGTTCTGTTACTGTAAAAACATTTTCTTTTTCTTTTTGTGTTTCACCCTAAGGCAGTGCTTCTCAGCTGGTGCCTTGAGACCCCTGGGATATGAAGTCAGAAAAGGCAATTAGATGGGTGTTGAAAATTTAATTGCAAGCTAAAACAAATAAATTCCCATTGTTCCAGTCTTTGCACATAATTTTCTTTCAAGGGCATAAGATTTTTTTAATGTTCTATAACACAAATATATGCATACAAAATAATTATTTGGAATTGTCACTCTTATCAGAGATATAAAAGATATATTTTCAGCAGTTTTTTACAGTAACTAAATGTTTTATTTCAAAATGGGGAAGAAGCACTTTCTCAAGGAAAGACAGCACACACAGAGATGTATTTTGGTGACGTTTTTGTCAGGGAAAAAAAACATTTTTTAAGTGGTGTTTCTGAAAGACTTGCTAAAATATTAGGATAGTGCAATATTTCATAACAATGTTGGCTTAAATATATTTAGTTTATCTTAATAAATTTCTCATAAAGCAGCCTTTTTATTTATTTTTATTTTTACTATTTTTATGTTTGTTTATGTTTATGTTTATTTTTATTCTAGCAAACTATTTTTATATCAGTGTCTAATCTCACATTGCAACCTGGTAATCAGTACTATAAATTGGAAAAAAATACACTGTATTAATCAAGGAATCACAGAATCACAGAATTGTTAAGGTTGGAAGGGACCTCTGAAGACCATTTGGTCCAACCCACCTTGAGCAAGTTGCCCAGGATCATGTCTAGGCAGCTTTTGAAGATCTCCAAGCTCCACAACCTCTCTGGGCAGCCTGTCAGTGCTGCATAGCACCAAAGTGCTTCCTGATGTTTAGGTTCTGTCTTCCTGTTTGTGCCCATTGACCCTTGTCCTGGCACTGGGCACCACTGAAAAGAACCTGCCTCCATCTTCTTTGTCTCATTACTTTAGGTATTTATATGAAAAAACGAGATCCCCTCTGAGACTTCTCTTCTCCAGGCTGAACAATCCCAACCCTCTCAGCCTCTCCCCATAGGAGAGGTGTTCCAGTTCCCTGATGATCTTGGTAGCCCTCCGTTGGACTCTTTCCAGTATGTCTATGTCTCTTGTACTGGACACAGAACTGGACACAGTACTCCAGGTGTGACCTTACTAATGCTGAGTAGAGTGGAAGGATCATCTCTTTTGACCTACTGGTGATACTTTGCCTAATGCAGTACAGAATACCATTAGTTCTCTTAGCAGCAAGGGCACATTGCTGACTCATGTTCAGTTGGTGTCTACCAGGACCCCTAGCTCCTTTTTTCTAGAACTGCTTTCCAGCTGGGTGGCCCCCAGTGTGTACCGGTGCCTGGGCTTGTTCCTCTCCAAGTGCAGGACTTTACTCTTTGCATGTTTGCTTAAAAGCACCTCAAAGCATAGCTACATTCAGTCTAGTTGTTGTACAAGGACCATATGTCTTCTGTAGTTCAGAATCAGTGTACTGCATCTGAATCATGGAGTCACTGCATTGCATACCACAAATATTATTTCCATGGGATATGTCCCTTACAAGATGTTTATTGTTATATAGATAATGCATACTTAATTTATCCATAGCTTAAAGTTTTTCATAAGTCAGCTCTGTAGAATGTGTCTGAACATGCGTTAATGGATTCCATACTTATTCCTCACTTAAAGGTATGCCGTTTAGGTGAGATTCATTCTACTGAAACTTTAATGTTTTACAGTTATGTGATATGTATTCCACGGTAAGAGTTACCTGAATAATACCAGTGTCCTCAGATGACTTTCTGAAGTCTGAAATTATTAAACCATAATGTTGATAATGAGCAAAGAATAGGGCCATCTACATTTCACTTAGGTGCTCTGATCACATGAGAAAAAGTATTAGAATTCTATTCTCCAGTAGAAGACTGAATTTGTAAACTGAATAGTAAATTTAACTTTTGGCTAGCATCTTTTTGAAGAAACACTTTTAGTCCACATTCAAAAGAAGTAGTTGAATCATATCTGTAAAACTAGGGACCTTGTGCACATTTAAAGCTTAGGTAAATTCATTATCCTTTGAGTGAGACAGATTCTTGGTCTTAAGTCTGCTTTTCTTAAGCAGTACAAAAGAGATCTTATGGAACCAGAAACAACCAATTGAAACTGCTCTTGGTGGGAGAAATTCTCAGTTAATATAATAAAGGTCTGTTTGTCTCCTATATCAGTTACTGTTCTACTTTTATCTATTTCATCTGGCGCACAATTCTGTAGGAAGCCAGCTAGTAAAGCCAGGAAGTAAATTGGATCAGAATTGTTAACACAGGTAACAGAAAGCACTGTTCTTTAAGCCTGACAATCTTCCGATTTCTAATAAAAGTGTAATAAAATGTATTAAGTATTAGGGTGATTAAAGTTCACTATAGTTGTTCAGATATGAAACTGATTCAACAGAGTGATAAGAGTGTTCATTAGCATGGCTCAAGTACAACAAATACACTTGCTTAGAAACTGAATATAATGTAATAGACCAAACAACTCACCTGGCAAAAAAATCACTAGAAATTATGCAGTCAAGAGAATTGGTGTTTCTGCCTAGTTGAGTACTTTTACTACCAAATGCTTAATGCATATTCATAATTATATTTGTATCCAGTGAGAAGGAAAAGCTTTGAAATCAGTTTCTTCTTTTGAAACTTTCCTGTGTAACTCATCTATATTTAGATATTAACCTGTAACTTCCATTAAACATAGGAATAAAAAGGAAGAAATATAAAATACAGTAAAAAAGAAAAAAAAAAAAAAAAAAAAAAGGTTATGCACTTTATGCACTCTAATTCTCTAATTTAGCTTATTAACAGGTCACCTCTTGTCTTTGCCATGCTTTTTAACAATGTGTTTGTAGAACCTATAGGATCCCTCAGAAATTTGACTCAGGACTAACTAATTCAGACCTGCTTCTCTTATCTCTCAGATTTCTTTTGCAAGGACCTTCAGTAACAGCTTCTATCCATCTCATGAGCCTGAAACATTAACTTGCTAGTGTGGAAATTCTCCTTAATAGTTAGCTACTGTTGTTCCTAATTTTGCTCATCCAATCAAGGGGTTCATGCAGCTCATATATGGCTTCCTACTTACATTAACATTTCAGTGTTCTTCAAGATCCAAATCAAATGGTGCTTTTGATAGAAGATAGCTAGGAGGTGCTCCTGATATATCCCTTAATCTCAGAGCTCAGACTTTACTGGTAGTTTTGGCTTAAAATATCTTGATTACTGGGATTTATAAGGCTGCCACGAAGACATCCATTCACAATTTTACTAATTAGTAGAATTACTAATGTAATTATCTTCCAGAATCATCAAAAAATTCTGGATTTTTTTGTTTGTGTAACAGTTGTACTTAACAATAGTGTCCTGTTATTTTCATTCAAGATAAACATTGTCAATGCCTCAAAAGCTTCCTCCATGTTAGGCTTTGTGAAAGGTGTCCCATCTTTACCTTGTATCAGTATTTAAACCAGTAATATAACACTTGAAAATAAAACTTTATCTGAAACTTTAAATTGATTTTAACTTTGTTACTTAGCAAGATTTTCAAGATTTGATATTCTCCTTCTAAGCACGGAAAGTTGATCGGTAAAGAACAGAGGACATGCTGAATATAAATAGAAGAAGCTCTACTTCTCTTTTTATACTTATGTCATAATTCCAAGTTTTGTTCTGTGTGTTTCTGAGTACTGAATTTTTGCTCCTAATGTAAACATTAATTGCAGTAGTCAGTAAGTGAGTTTGTCTGATCCATTCCAAGTGCTTGTAAATTTTTCTTGGCGTATTGTGTTCAACAGTTCTGATTTATGTTGTACATTGAATTTACCAGAAAACATATTTAGTACAAGAACTAAGTTTTCTTGATTTAAGTATTTAAGTATTTAAATATTTTTTCCCAGTTGATTGTATCTGGAGGTTTACTTTTGCCAGTCTTCAAGTGCCCATTATGCTCTAAGGAAGATTTATAATGTATTACATATATATATATATTTTTAAAAATATGTTTACAGTTTATAAATTCATAGATAGTAAAAGTGTATTTTAAAAACATTTTGTGTCTTACATTCAAATTAAAAAAGTGGGTCTTCAGATTTTCAGCTCATTATCTGCTAAAAAGATTCAAGACACAGTTATTCAAAAAGATGCTAAATGTTTATCACTGCTGATTGCCAACTAAAGGACTCAAATTTCACATAGTCTCTGATTTTGTAACCATACATTTTTTATAAGTTCTTTTGAAGATCTATTAGAATTTCAGACTTAAAATGTCTGGCATGTCTTTTTCAGTTCATGTTCGATTTTTAATGGTATGGGTTAACTGTTATTGGAATCTGCTTCTGGCCCCAAATTAGAAAAACAATTCTTCTTGCTACAGTATTTTCTGTAACTGTTTTTGAAAAGAGTACTATGATTTTAAAATGTTAACTTTACATTTTTTTTCTACCTCAGGGTATTTACCTATTTTCCATAATAATAAATAAATAATTTTGGAAACTATGTGCCTTAAAATTTCAAAGCAAATTTAGAAACTATTTGCCTCAAAACTTCATGGCTACTTTTTATCTGATGACCCAGCCTATGGTCTTCCTTTACTTAAAGTAAATTTACATACAATAGTCATTAATATATCCATGGAAAAGTTTTTCTTTTTTTTATATACCAGGAATTTTTGATTTGTAGAAGTAAATCTTACCTATGATCAAAACAACAGATCAAATGAGGATAGAATAGCTTTTAAATATTGGGACATAAAAATATACAAAAGAAAATTCAGAACTCTTTAAAATTTAAGAAATACTACTTATATTAAAACTCTTCTAAAAATATCACAGAAAAAGAATGGGTGCATCAATAAGAAATGAAGGAAGTGTTAAAGGGCATCCTTATTCTGAATCACCCATGCAGAGAGACTAATCAAATCTTACACTAGCATGACATTGATAGATATTAAGCATAGGATATCTCATTCCACTGGCACAGTGATGAACTAATAATACTGGATCTGAAGGGATAAGGAGACTATCAGCAACGAGGACAGCAATTTAAATAAATGGAATGTCAATTTAATTCCCCACATGTCTCATTTCTATTATAAAACTTCATTTTTACATGTATGCTTCTATCATTCAAGTTTTTCCTATGTATTCAATGGATATGTTAAAACACGATATTTGCCACACACGTAAGTTCAGTTATCCTTTATTTAATGTGTTCGTTCCTTGTTTCTATAATTTTCCCACAGTATAGCCTTCCTTTTCACTATTGCATTTGAGTCTTAAGGAATAATTTTGTGCATCACTTTATCCAAGAACCTGAATAAGTTCTGGTACTCATTGACAGTTCTTGTATACAGAGGTAAAGATGAATGTCTACTACATAACTGCTGTTTTACAGTGAAGATTATTTCATAAGTGAGATTCATATTTATAAGTATCAGAGGCATAGATGAAAGACATGTTATTGGAAATAAATGTTAATGACATTTTTCCCAAGTCCCTCATTATGGAATTAGTGATCTTACTAGTGAAAAAATACTTTGTTATTCAATTAGTGAAAATTTACTAGATAAAAAAAAAAAATAAAGAAAAAGAAATGATCATTTGAATAATTCTATATTTCATCCAAACTTAATCAAATTATATACATACTAATGCAAATATTCCTCTTCATGACTGTCTAAAAAGATAACGTTCAGTCTTCTCAAATAACAAGCTTAGGTTTAATATTACTGTAGTTTGTTTTCTTTTATTTCTTCTTTCCTCCCCAGAACTCATGGATTTGTGCACTATATGCTGTGAACTAGCTATTCATTTAATTACAGAATGTTTCCCCATATCCATGTCTGGATACTCAGATGATTCTTTTTAAGAAAGGCTGTGCAACACCATAGTAATTGTGTACAGAGAAAAAATGAGAGATATCTTCAGCATTCAACTTACTAACGGTTATAAAGATTTGTATAGTTTTTCAAAGCACTATGCTGGTTGAGTAAGATGCTGTTAGAAAATTCTACTTCCAAGTTAATAATCTCTGAAAACCCCTATTGATAGATGACTAACTACTGGACTAGAGGTCTTTACTTTCTCTAGCAAAAGTGATAGTAATCTCAGTCCTCTCAGCTTCATATGAAACATGTCCATTTAAATATGACATAAAACAGAGAAAACCCTCAGGCAACAAATTACCAAGCTCTGTTAATTTGCCTGAATAGGTAAGCTCAGCATGACTTTATTCTCAACAACAATAACATAATACCAAAAGTTTTAAATTAATGTGTTAAATAGATATGCACTAATGTACTAATCAAACAGCAGATTTTAGCAGTTAGGATAAAAAAAATACATCTTCAAATGAAGGTAAAATAAATGTTTATATGTCTACATATAAAAATGAATTAATGCTTAGTAAAATAAATAAATAAATAAATAAATAGAATTCTTATGTTTTAACTGGTCATCACCTCTGATACTTCTTACCTTAATCTTGATCATAGTTTCAATATCTGTGTGGTGGAGATTTTTTTTTCCCTGTTGTGTGGTTAGATATTCACATTCAATTATTTACTTAGATCCCCAGTCTGTTTTTGTTTGTTTTGTTTGCTTTTGAAACCTGCATCATTTATAACTGCATTCACTGCTTTGTGCTACCTCACTTCATTTAATATAATACACAGGTTTGAAAGAGGGTTAAACAAGACATCTTGATATGACTAGATATGAAGACCTACAATTCATCCACACATAATTCTAGTTACTATTATTTAATATCTTTTCTACAGGCATTAAAATTCAAAATATTGGTAAAAAATAAGAAAGTTGGAACAATTGAGGAAACTATGCTCAGGAAAGGTCAGGACAGTCATGGTGAGACAGGGGAAATTTCTGAAGAGGAGTATTCATCAGAAGAAGATGAGACTGATGAGAAAGCCCCTCTTCAGCCAAAGGGTAATTCCTCAAAAAGAAAAGGTGAAAATAAACCTTCATCAACACCCCGAAAAAAGGCAAAGGTAAAAAACATCCATCTTGATTTAATTTAGAAAACTCATAGCTCTGTGTCAGCTTGTTTTGTTGTTGTTGTTGTTGTTTTTTTTTTTTTTTTTTTTTTTTTTTTTAAGAAGGAATATAGCTTATATCTCAGAATAGAGACTCAATTCAAAAAGCAGGCTTTAAAATTGCTTACAGTAATATGTTTTGAAATACTAATTTCCAGCTCAAAGTTTGGAGTTTTTCTGATTGTTTCACGACACTCCAACTGGAGCATGTTTTAGTATTCAACAACAAAGAAAGCCTTCCCTGTGATCCTCTACAAAATGCATCTGCATTTTTCATTTTCAAGTCTTTTGCTCATCCTGGGTGCTCACTAACACAATAGGCCCACCTTCCTTGTTGGTCCCAAGGTCCTCCTGTAACTTCACAAACACACTTACAGTGGTTCCTGACGATGAAGGACACAGTTTTCTATTCTACCCTGCAGTCCACCAGTCTGTCTTGGAGATTTTGAACAGTTTCTCTATTCCCCAATTCTCTTCTGAATTTATGCATGAAATTAGGTGTAGACTTCTGGTTGCACTAGAACGTTTTTAAGCACTTTGTATAATAGAAAAGGTATTTTAACATTTATTATGTAAAGACTTAACATTAAATACTACTTCTGAAAGAGACACTATAAAAAATGGATGTAATTTTCTTTCTGATATTCAAATTGAACTTACTCATTTTGTTAACCAAATAGTAGCTCTGTACCATGGAAACCCATCACTCCACCAGCTTTCAAACTGCTTTCTTCAAGTTTTTAAGCAGGCAGGAAGCACCTAATATCCAGACATCTTTGCACATCATGCTATGATTATATGAATACAGATAGACTGGCAATGCTTCTCAGAAGTCAGCATTTTGCTGAGAGGCAGTGGATTCTTCAGTGTCTTTTTTTTTTTTTTTCCTCAGTGATTTAAATTTCAAGATTTTTGTTTCTTTCTCTTTCTGCCTGGTATGGAGATATAGCAAGGAAAAATTCTGTGGAAGGATGAAATCCTCTGAACAGGGAAGAACAAATTTCTGGATAAGAGGATCAGATATATTTGTAATATCATGTTGCAGACCAGAACATATACTACATACATCTTGATCAGTAGCAACCAGAGATGCCACATTTCACAGGCAGAAGAGAACATGGTGTCTGGAGTCCCCCTCTATTGGACTGGGAGTATTTATTCTGGTGCCCTACTCCATTGCTCCATTAGGAGGGCACAAGAATATTTGAATCCACACCTGAGATACTCTAATGACACTGTAGGCTTTGGCTGCATCACTGCTTTCCACATCCAGAGAGTTACATTATTCAGGAATTCTGTGACAGTAGACTCCTACTGCTCCTCTTTGGACATAGCACCAGAATAAGTAACACGCTTAAATTCTGTGTAGTTTAAGAGCCATGAGTTAGCAATTCCTATTATTATGTCAGATGAGAACTTGCTTTCAAAAGCTAAAATGGAATGTAAACATTATTAATATCAGCAGCTCTTTTCTGGCTACTACCACTGATTGGCTCATAAGTACATGTTAAGTCAAATGAAGAGGTCACATAGTACATCAGTTTAAGAAGTAAATGCTTGTAAAAATTTCAAGTCACTTCCACTGTACACCAGCCTTTGTTTTTGCTTGCTTTGGTAATGAAGTAAGACTAAACAAAGACTTTGGCTAGAGAACTTTCCATCTTGATTAAGAAGTACAGAGTTTACATGACTTCAGAACAATACATAGAGGAATGCACCAATGACTGATTTGCTTGATGTGGTAAAATATTCTCCTGATATCTACTTTTTATAGTTGAGTTTGTGTTGTTAACATAAATGCTGTCTCCTTTTTTTCTTTTTTTTTTTCCCCTCCAAGTACTTCCTACCAGTATAGCTTTCCTAGCACTTCATGTATTTAGGAATACGAAGCTGGACATATATTTTAAATGAGTACTACAAAAAGCCGTGAAAAATGACTTTAGTTTATATACCAGTCTCAAAAGCAGGGAAATGTTAAGGCTTTCCAACAGCTGTCCAGCCCTAAACCAGGAAGCCTTGGAAGCATCCCTTCATTCACTCCATACCTACTGTGATGAACACAGGACAATAACCTTTATTGTCTCTGACTGGATCACCTCTTACTATTAAAAATCATATCTTAAGCTCAAATAGATATTAGTTGTGACATGTTTTCCCATGCTTTATGCATCTAATGTGATGCTTCTTCTGAATCGTTAATAATCATGACATACACTTTATTGTGTGTTTTTTTTTTTTTTTTGCTGTTCTTACATTATTTCATATTATGATTATTAGATTAAGAAGATAAAGATTGCCATTGAGTTGTCAGACCTTGTGATTTATACCAAATCTGAGAAGTTTGTAAGCTTCGAGCATTCACTAGCTAATCAGAAGTGCTATGAAAATAATTCAATTGGAGAGGTTAAAGCGCGAAAATTTGTTAAACATTCAGGTAATTTCTTTTGATTTAATATTACCACATATTACCACAAATATTACCAAATATTACCACATATTACCACATAAATATTACCATGCTATTGTTCATTGCTTAGGAATTGGAAGGGTTAGAAATCTTTATGAAATGCACACTGTCCAATTTTATTTGGTTGTTTCTATAAAATTGTTTTAGAAATACCTCATCATTTGAACTGCATTTTTATGTTTTCAGCGGGTTTTGTGAGCAAATTTGAAATTCAAAGTTGTTTTAATTTCATATAGTTTTATAAGAACAAATATTTACACAGTATACAAAATGCATGAATACCTTTTGATTCATTTTTTCCCTCCACCAAATGAGTTAAAAGTTACAGTCAATACTTGAAAATGTAAGGAACAGATTTTTTCTCCTTACATAGCTTGTGGTCCTCAATGAAGTCGAGTATGTAGTACCCCGGCTCTGATGATAACTGCAGATAAAAGAAATCACATGAAAGAATGAATAAACCCCATAGCAAGCAGTCTGTTCCATTGCACCACATCTTTCACACAGGCCAAGCTGGATTATTCAAAACTCCTTCTGTGTTGGGATATTTCCATTTGGTGCAGCTTCTGCTGTTTTAACTCCAGCTGTCTACTGGCAGTCTTCAGGGAGTATTAAGAACATGAGAATGAAGTCTGCCACAAACCCTTTCATTTAGGACCAGTCCAGCTGCCACCCACTTCTCTGTGGAGATGAATTGATGGTTGGCTAGGTGAATGGTGCTGAATGGCAATAAAGCAAGTAGGTTTTTGCCAGCTGTTCATAGTCAAAGTCCTCTCTAGTCTGTCTAGCAATCTTGTAAATCTAAAAGTATTTTGTATTAAAATTAGGGGGCAGGGAGAGGATGGAAAGTAAGAGAATGGTGATCCTGGAAGTGTAAAGCTTTCTATTTAATCACTTAACTGGAATAGTTCAGATAGAAATCATTCTAGGTTTTCCACATCTCTGTGGTTTATTCTTTTTTTGGGGGGAAGGAACACTGCTAGGAGGAAGAAATTCAACTGACTTGAATAGTTAACATCTTCTGAAGATTGCAAAGTAGTCAATTAAGTATATTTTAGAAAAGTGTTGCTCACTGGTAATGAGATTATTCATTCAATTTACTTAAACCTCAAAACAGCAATCAAGCTTAAATTGTTTTAGGATAGATATTTTTTTTTTCTTCCAGTTGAACAATTCAAGAATGAGTGGGCTTTTAAGCAAATTTCCTGTTTTGTGTCTTTCCTATTTTCCAGGGGAACGTAGTGGGTTTTAGTGTAAAAGATGTGTATTTAGCTAATAAAAAGGTAAAGAAATAGAATACTTCCCTGAAGGAATGATCCTCAGTTATTGAACCTTTAACAATAATCTGCACTATACTCCCACATTTTAAGGTTTAAAAACAGGAGTTTAAACATATCTCCAAGTGTCACATATACTACTGTATTGTGTAGAAAAGCCATGAAATGATAAAAAAAGAAATAAAAAAAAAAAGGAAAAAAGCACACACACAAAAAAGCTGGATCAATTATTATATTTTTCTTATTATTTATTCAAATAGGATCTCTCTCCCTTTTTAAAAATAAAATAAAATAAAATATAAAATAAAATAAAATAAAATAAAATAAAATAAAATAAAATAAAATAAAATAAAATAAAATAAAAAAGTTTGCCTTACCAAAGTTTTATCATTCTGTTTTTCAGGTAATGAGTTTGTTTCACATACTTCACGATTCATTACAAGAATCTACCCCAAAGGGACAAGAACAAATTCTTCAAATTATAATCCTCAAGAGTTCTGGAATGTGGGGTGTCAAATGGGTATGTACATTTGCAGACTGTCGCATCAAAGGCTTTGCAGACTATAGATAAAAAAGATTTTTTTTCCTTTCCATAATATTTTTGTGACATATGAGTTACATATTTTTCCCTCACTGGCTAGACTTCTCCTTCTGTCTACATATTTAGGTAATTTTTACATCCCAGAATCCAGGAATTCTGATATAGGATAATGAAGAATAATATTATTTTCAATTATTTACTTTTGTAATTAATGTCAATTATGTTATAATTAATTATAATTATCACTTTTAAAAAAATAAATATAGTCACATGCCAAACTTTCCAAATTATTGTAGTTCATCAATTCCTTTAAACTGCTGTTTTTTGATTTTGTATTTTATTGAATACCAAGAAAAACACTGTTAAAAATAATGCAACATTATTAAGCTTTGAACCTTGGTTTGTACTACTCCCAGCTCTAAGACTAAATGAAGCATAATTTAATGTTATGAAACACTGTCGTGAAAACATATAAACAACTTTCATGAGCTAAGACATAATTTTCTTATTTTACTTCATGTAACTTCATTTTTTATTAATAATTCTCTGGTATTTCTTTGTGGCTGTCTGCATGGAGAATCTAAAGTATAATTCATATTTTACTGCCTCTCTGCTTGGGCTGAAATTATTATGTTAACTATGTTACCTTAGTTTTAGAGGTAGACGTTAGCACACTGCTCATTAAACAGTGTACTTCCAGAAAAAAATAAAAAATAAAAAAAAATTGCAATGTTCCTTTCAAGAAAATTAAAATGGATTACATTCTTTTGCAATCTGTATTAATCAAACTCCATAACCTCTGCTTATTTGTCAGCTGTGGCTAAACTATCACCAGAGCACGTTTATAGGAGAACATGGGAATGGTAGCTTATTTATTTATTTATTTTCTACCTTTCTTATTTTCCCCTTTTATTATTATTTAATTCATTTTCAACTGAGGTCTAGCACTCCCTGTGGAGAATAGAAGCTGCTGCCTGTTTAGCTAAATGTAGGAATTGTTGGAATGCAATTGCTTTTTTGCTAAGGTTACCCTATAGCATTAAATTACAAGAGATGATAGAAAGGTGTATACATGTATGTGTGATCTAGGAATGTACACAGTAATTAAATTCTCATCTGAGACATCTGCTGGGCTGACGGTTTTGTGTGACTGGAGGGGCAGCAATGCAGGAGCTGTGGGCACAACAATTACCACTGGTGCCAAGAATTCCCAGAGTATGATACGCTACTGTGAAGAAGGACTCAAACACTTCTGATCATCAGAATACCACGGCAGAGATGCCACTGTCTTCAGTGAAGTAGAAAGCAACGGTTTTTTTCAGGTGTACATATATTCTGTCTTTTATTTTGACTACAGCAAGGCCATCTGAGGGAGACTGTGAGGTGAGCAGGGCAGTTTGCTGTAGGCTGCCAGCTTTGAGAAGTGAAAGTGATGGTCTCACTTTATTGCAATACAATGCACACTCATACAGATACAGGCACCATTTTCACTCTCCTGTAGGGCCCTGGAGCTTATGGGCACCTTTGCAAAAGTCTTCCTTTTTGACGTTTCCTTTCTCAGCATCAAAATGCCTTCTATTTCAAGTTACTTTCTCAGAACTGCTTTTAATAGTGTGCTCTTTCCAATCAATCATGCACATTAATATTTACTGCATCCCCAATTACTCTCCTACAGTTACAGTACTTGGAAGGAGCATCAAGCCACAGCTGTCACTGAGAGATTGCTCTTTCCACTCCTGTGGCCTTGACTTCAAGCAATGGAGGACAGCTCCAAACCTAAATTCCTTACTGTTTGCTGTCCCCATAACCAAGTTAGGCCATGCAGTCAGTGCTGCATAGCTGAGGTAGTGTAGGAAGCAATGACTAGGGAGGTTGCGTGAATTTCTTTGCTCAGTGCTAGCTGCTTGCTGAAAGAACTGAAGTGTACTCAGACCCACCATAATTGTTACTAATTCTGCTTCCCATCCTTACAGTTGTGTTGTGGTATAATTTAACAGCCTTACTGGGAGTAAAAAATTACTAGTTATTATAAATTTTGTTTGTATCTGTGCTGTTATGGATGTTTATTTATAGTACAGATTTGGTCTTGGGCTATGCTATCGCTGGAAGTATCTTGCCATTACCATACCATTTGAAATTTATTTCATTATATTCTGTCTTTGAGGTTAATCTTCACTGAACTTGATGTCTTGTTAATGTGGGATTATTTATTTGTGGTTGTGCTCTCTCTGTACTATCTGCATTGCTATTAGAAACTGGTAAATTTGTTTCATGCTTAGAGGAAGCACTGGCCTGAGGTCCTTACTTCCGAATTGAATCATCTCTTGGGCTTATCATACTGCAGTTTACCAGATTTATTTTTAGCCTTTAAATCTCAGCAACGATCTCTTTAAAGAATATCCATTTGTTAGATCTCAGACAGGACTGAAGTCTCTCATAATGATTACACTGACCATTAACTCATCGTATACTTTAATTCAAAGTCATTCTAAAGATTTTTATACCAAACATACGATTTTTGCTGTACAGGGGCTTTGTGTCCCTTCCTGGAAGAATTAAAAATATGCAGGAAGTGGTTAGATCTGCCCTCTTGGTCAGATCACTTGCATCTTCATTTAAGAAACATTTTTCTCATGGGAATAAGCTGATTACAAGTCTTCACATATATCATTTCTAAACCATGCCAGATCCAGTCTTGATTCCCTAATCTGTTTTAGATAACCATTTGGCAGAAATGGGACTGCACTCCAAAATGTAGCTTTCAAAACTTCACTCAGTGAACCTTCTGCTGATGCACTTCCTCTAATTTAACTCAGATGTTTTAATTTCTGTGTCTATCCTGTGTTCCTATATCCCACAAATCCCTTTGTCTCTCTACCATTGCACTCTATCTCATGCATGTAAGTATTCCCTCTAGTTCATGGGATTTTCAGATTTCTCCTGTCCTGTTACCCTTCTTCAGTTCCTTTAACTCTCCCCACACCTGCTAGGTTAATCTTCCCACTTACCTTTAAGTTCCTCCAACATCTGTAAGTGCTCTGGGTTGGCAGATAAATATCGTAGGTTTTGTTCGATATAATACTGCCTTCCAGGCCTCTGCATCTTGTAAATGATGAGATCTGAGTAATTCCTTCACTTTCATTACTGATAAACCCCAAACAATGCATTCTGCTATATCTTGCCATCAATTTTCTCTAAACTGGTTGCAACATATTAACTTGGAGCAGTCTGTCACTCTGCTAAACTGGGATGAAATGAGCCAACAGGCTCAAGATTTGCTGGGACTGACGAAGAGAATTATGTAACTGTGTAAACCTAATTTTCAGAGGAAGACAAGTTAAAAACCACAGTAAAAAGCACAGAGTTCCCACGAAATCGCTTTTCCGTATCACTGTGCACTCAGTGCCCATTCTCTGAAAATTGAGTCTCATAAGAACAGGATAGGTTTTGTGAACAAAGAGGTCTTATGGAGAAAAATACCCACAATAACTTTTTATAGTCTGGAAAAATTAGTATGCTTCCTGCATATAACTGCAGTGTAGCACTGGAAAGAACTGGTTTGGCATATCCATATCTCTCTTTTATTCACTAAATAAAATGGAAAGTAAGGATTTATGCATGGAAATAAATTTCAGGACAGTTCTTTAAATAAACAGGTGTCAATTGTTTTATATTAATTGAGAAAAGCAAAGAAAAAAAAATAAAAACAACACAAACAAACCAAAACAAAACCTCAGTGAAACATGAAAAGAGGAAGAACTAAATATGCTTTTGAATATGTCCTTTTCATGCAGTAGAAAATGTTTTCTCATATATAACAACAACCCACAGTACTGACCAAAAAATTCAGTAAATTATATGGGAAAGCCACAGTATGGCAGGTACAGGATTTTGTTTTAGAAGAGCCGGTATAGAGCATATTTTTTCTGAAGCACTCATAAAAATTTATATGCTACTGTGAAGGTTCGACTATTTGTATGATGGAATTTTTATCGAAGGTTTTGTTTTGGTGTGTGAGATTGAAATGCAGCTTAGCAATTTTATCACATCTGTCATGTGGCTAAATTTTGTGTGCAATAGTATGACAAAAATTATTGCATGAAAAGATTAGTGAAAAAGAATTCTCTATGTAGTTTTGAATGTAACCTCTAAAGCTATTTCGGGAAATGAAAACCATTTATTCAGATCTTGGTACATCTCACCTGTGCAGATGGAACTGACCATCAGTTTGACTTGACTAGGATTGTGAGCGAGTGAAAACTTAAAGATGAGACAGAATTTGGAAAGCTTCTTAAATAAAACAGAGAGCAGAAATTCAGTAATTTACTTTGGAATTTTCTGTTATTACATAATTGTATACAAACTCTATTTAGCTTTCTCTCAGGAAAAATGGCAAAACTAGTGACAACAGAACTGCTCTCTCTCTCTTTTTTTTTTTTTTTTTTTCCTCTTTTCTTTTCTTTTCCCTAAAATTTATTTAACATATTTGGTCATAGGAAGTTTAGATATTCCCACAATCTTAATAAACACTATATCCTTTAGAATATGTGATGGAGTGTCAAATTTAGTAAAGGAATTTATAAAATAATGGAATAGAATCTTATGAAAAATACAGACTCTTCCAATTAAAAGATGGTGAGATACTACTTTTTCTATTTATAAACATGCTTAGTTTACCAGTATGATAATTTTCTATTTTTGGTTATGATTTCTACTGGATTTTTTCTAACACTGCAGAAGTATAAAGCTAGCTCTATAACATGCCTTTTTCAACTGATAATGCTCTATCTGAAAAAAAGAAAAAATGAGTAGTCATTGCATTATAGCTTTGAATTGTTGCTGCTTGAATTTCTAGTGCAATCTGTGAAGTGACATGCTTTAATGTTTTTATTTGTATGCCTGGTTAAGTTATTAGAATGTCTTAACAGCTCTTCACGGTATATGTTGTTGCAGTTAGATACTAAGTGAGCACTCTGAATCTGGCATTGTGATCCTAAAACCTTGCTGATGACAATTCTAAACAATGTCTATGACATGGGAAAGACAGATACATCACAGTATTTAATCTTTGTACATTCTACATCTAAAAGTCTAATAGTTAGTCTCCATGCATTAAACAAAACCTTAGATGTGTTTGCAGAACTGGTTAGAGATTTTTGTCCACAAACTGAAATGGGTCATCTGCTCAAAAGCAGGAGATGAATCTGACACATCATATACCCCATGGCAAAAACACACACAGGCTGTTCTGGGCAGGTATCCTTGCAGTCTGGAGCTCATTCTTTGTTTGGGCTTGTAGTGGCCTTATCCCACAGCTGAGTCATGGAGAATGTGCTTTCAGGTTGGAAATAGGAGGATTTTCTTCTCCAAGAGTAGCTAGGCATTGAAATAGGTTGCCCAGGGAGTCACCGTCCCTGGGGGATGTTTAAGGAAAGGTTAGATGTGGTTCTTAGGGACATGGTTTAGTGGGTGATATTGGTGGTAGGGGGATTGTTGGAATGGATGATCATGGAAGTCTTTTCCAACCTTAATGATTCTATGATTCTATAAGGAAGACAGGAGAGAATTTCCTGCTAGCTCCCAGTATAGCCAATGCCCCAGAAGAATGAAAGCAGAAAGCATTAAAAAAACATCTTTTAATTTTCCACTCCATCTCAGTTGAGGTTTCAAGGATAGGACTAGTCATCATAGGTCACCTGCTGGCTCACAGAAAGGGGTTACATAGCTATGTTATTACTTAGGAAGTGAAAGTTAAATCTTGCACAAATGACTTAAATCATACTCAATACAGTTGAATAGTCTGTTCTGAAAAGATAATATGATATCAAACAAAGTGTGCTTATTACTAACAAAGTCATGTAGGTGAAAAAAAATATTCCACAGATGTAATAGATTACAGGCTGCAATGGTTTAAGGAAATTAAACTAAAAGGTTTTCTTCACATCTTAATGCCTGTTCCCAGATATTCCCAAGCCAATGGGACAGCAATTAGAATTACAGACTCCATGGACATGATTAATCTCATACTAAAGTATTTGGTTACACTGTCACTTAAGCTTCATTGACTAGATACTCACTAGCTCTCATAGGGCAGATAACTCATGTATAGACAAGTTAGGTAGAATAATATCTCCCTGATAAATTAAACCATTTAAATAGACTCACCTTTCTGTTGGTATGGATCCATGGGCTGGAAGGTGTTTTCAATTAAGACTGAAACTGCCATGTTTATGACAAAGGTCTTGGTTACTCTGAAGCCTGCTTCTTTTTAGACAGTTGTGCCTTGTTTTTTGGGGGGGAGGGGAGGAGAATAAATGCTATAACTTCAAAGCAAAGAAACACACAAATTTAATTCTGTCAGCATTTTGTTGGCAGCAATGGTGAAAATATTTTTTTCCAGCTATCTTCACTAAATCCACAACTGCAGAAAACTAATAGAACACTAAATAATTTACCTGAGATCTAGTCAATTTAAAAGAAAGACAGAAGAAACTGCAGGGACACAATGGTCTCTGAACTCCTTGCTGACCTTGCTCTAAATGCTGTGTTAGAAAGTCAGACTGAAACACGGAAGGGAAGCTGATAGTATGCTGTGTTCTGCCAAGAAACACAAAGCAAGCAAATTTAAAAAATGATTTTCAAAAAGTACCTATTTCATGTGTGAAGTAAATGCGATGACAACCAAAAGATGCTGAGACTTACACTGAAGTGTAACTTCCAGTCTGACACACTAATTAAAAAAATACATTTAAAAAAATAGATTTTAGATTTGATAGTTTATCAGAAATGCATTAGTTACTTTTCCCCTGAGAACCTCACTAGAAAGGTTCCCTAATTGAAACCAGTTGTAGATATTCTTGGGTAATGGACAATGGATGATTTTTAATCACCTGATATCTATTTTCCAGTAGAGCTATGTGTAATTATGTAGGAACAATGTCAGCAATTATAAGCATTAGAATGAATTCATAAAAATTTCTGATGACAATGTCTGTAGAGCAACAGTATTGAATTGGCCCAAAGACAATAAGGTCAGGCTGACTGTTTGCATATGCTGAGCATGATGTGTCAGACAGTTATGCATGTCACTCAGTTTGCTCTTACTACAGCAGAATACCTTATGATGAGAGTCATTCATAAATTAAGTTTATGAGAACATCCATTTCAAAATGATGTGATAAGCATTATGTGGTAAATAAAGCTAGAAATAATAATTTCTAATTGAATAGCTAAAGCCTGTTTTATTCTGTAAGAAGAAATACATACAGTTTAACCAAATTCCTTGATCAAAAAAAAAAAAAAAAACAGAAAGAAAAAAAGATGATATATAGGTGGTATGTCAAAATTTAAACAGTTTAGTGAAGATGAGTGAAGAACATGGTAAGGAAACAACTCTTTGTATACTTTTCTTTTTGTGGAAGGTAGTCAGATTTGTTCATAAAGTTTGGATGGGATCTCACCCATTCATTGGCTTGGCAAGAGGGTTGAAGCACCATAAAGATTAAAAACAAAACAAAACAAAACAAACAAACAAAAAAAAAACACACAACACAATAACTCATTAAGCCTAGGGCAAAGGGGATGTGGAGGACATTTAAAAGACTGACTTCGGGTGGTGTTTCTACCAGCCTTAATTTACAAGCACCCAGAGAATGCAACGGAAATCAGCATGACATGTTAAGGCAGGACCACAATAGTGAGTAACGCTCAGGCTCAGAACAGCCTGAAGAGGCTGCCATAATTTGTCAGTCTTAATTATGCTGGATTTTTTTTCTAGTTTCTCAGATAGACACAGATGGAAAAGATATTTAAAAAACAGCGTGTTCCACTGTTTTCCTGAATTATGTATTATTGCCTATTGGTGATAGAACATGTTATCTTCTGTATATCTGGCATTAGTAAGAAGGGTTTTCAGGGTATTACTGTACACATTGGAGCAAACTCCATCAGGATGCATTGTAGATTGAATAATATTTTCAATATACTAAAGGGAAATAGTCTTCATACCTGAGGATTCTGTGATAGTTAATGTTTGCACAGGGCTTAGAAATTAATTTTATATTTATTGTTCAGATGACGAAGGTGTTACTGTATTTTAGTTTGACAGAATCTCTTCACTGCTGATAGAGTTCCACCTGTTGTGTTTGCTGCTTCTGCTAAATGCATGTTTGCTTCCAGGTATACATAACAGCTGACAAATTGTCATCATGTTATGGTTTATCTTACATTGAATTTCAAAGTAATTTGATGACTGAATGTCCTCCCTTCTCATCCACATTTTGATCCTTCTCAGTTAGGATCATACTCGGTATGATTTTTATTCAGTCTGAAGATACGATCTTTTAAAAGACACCTACATAACTTAAAAAAAAAAAAAAAAGAAAAAAAAAAAGAAAAAAAAAAAAAGAAAAAAAAAGGACTATCCAGTCATGTAAAGATTTATGAAAATATTTATGTATATTTGGACATTAATGTGTTGGGTCCAGCCGTGAGTCACACGGGAGAAGAGAGGATAAAGTAAATGCCCAACTGGGAGTGCTACCATGGAATACATGAGATATCTTCAAATACAGTCATATATCATCCCATAACCAATGACAAAATAAGCGAGATCATTAGGATGTGGTCCTGTTTTCACAGTATTTCCTAGTCGGTGGAATTCAATTCACATCTGGGATATCTAAGACACAGAAGATGATTTTGCTGCTATTTGCCCTTCATGAGTCTTGTAAGTGCAGTATTGCACTTACTGTGAGCAGCCCATTAAGCAGACAACTGGAAAGACGTGAGAAGATAGCAACAAGACTGATCAAAGGGTTAGAAGTGTGATATATTATATTTCTTTAGATTTAAATGAGTGAAGTAAATCATCGAGATAGGAACATTGGCACTGAGTGCTTTTTGCATATGATATTTTTGGAGTTTGCATAGAATTCAGACATTTTGAGATGGATTTAAATGGTATAAAATACAATTAAGTAACTCATTTTAGGGAAAATTCGTGATAAATGTGTACTTATCCATTTTAAAATCTTCCATTTTAAATGCAGAGAATATATTAAACCTCAGGGTTGCAGCAGCTAATAGTATCAGGAAGAAAAGAATAAAAAATAAAAAATGCCAAGTTGAAATAGGAATATTAATTGAGAGGCAGCATCTCAAATACAGGCCAAAGACGTGCAGTTTTCCTCAATTGCCTTCAAATCATAGTATCTTAGAAATCTAAGATCACCAGTTTTCACTTTGGCTTTTAAAAGCTGTTGCTTTTAGTCTAAAAGTAATTATGTCTTGAATGGTATTACGTATAGGAAGTGTTGGATTTGACTATTTAGACTGTAGTTAGTTCTGCAATTAGTTGCAGGTATTAATTCAGTTAACTGCTTCTGATAAAAAGATTTGGGATGAAATATACCCTTTTTATTCCTCTCTGTATTAGGGATTATTTCATCTTTTGCTTCATAAATGCATTAAAAGTCTCTACCATTAAATAAAACAGCAGCACAAAGCATGTTACTAAAAGTTCTATTATTGAATTCAACAAATCTGAGATGAAACATTGGGTAGAAATTTAGTCTTCCTTGCATAAAGAGGTTGCTAAGACCACACTGCTAGGCAATGAAAAACTTAGGCTTTAATATATGAACTTTGCCATTTCTCAAGAAGTATAAGGGTTATAACTGCATCTGATTAAAATGTAAAACTGTAAAACAATGGTATATCATAAAGCTTTTTCTGAGGAGACCCCAGGCAGCTATGAACCCTACAAACAGTTTTAGTAGAGGTATGTAATTCAGAGAATATAACACACAATCTTGCATTTACTCACCTTAATCAGGTTACAACTTTCAACAGAAGAAAATCAGTAGGTAGATTAAAACTAGTATTCAGTGAGTTTTTAAATTATTCTAAGGTAAAATTAAATTAAGTAAAAACATAGTGTTGATATTTGAAGATACCAGCCCATAATAACATTGACCTTCACTTGTGTGAAGTAATTTTCCTAATATGATAAAATGTAAAGTATTCTCCTTTGCTTGTTTCTGTTGTTAAATCAGATTTTCCTGCTTAGTAGCTTATGAAGCTTGACAAATTTAGCAACAGTCTCATTATGTGCAATCATGTAATTTGTTTCATCATGTGGAAGCTACAAATACATTTATTTTTTGCTGCTATTTAAAGCCACGACTTTTTGAATTACCTTATTTCAGTTACATTTTTTAAACCCCCTATTCTGAAACTGTGGCCTAGGAATTACCTATGGACTGAGAGATCTTGAGTTATCTGTGAATAATGCCAGGATGTAAGCATCAAGGATCCTTCAGTGTTGCAGCTCTATAGAATCCACTGCATTGCTTGAATCAATGCATTTGATAACTCCATTGCTATTTAACAAGGGTATTACAGAACAGCATTTAAGTCTGTTTCTGGAAGGTGTGTTGAGTCATAAGAACAAATAGTGAATCACTGCCAAAACTATGCCACAAGAGTACTTGCCCTATTAAAAAATAAAAAAATAAAAAGTTTATAGAGTGCACCGGACAATATGAATATTTTAGCCTAGTTTTTGTTGTCAAAGGTAAAATAGGCTTAAAGTTCCTTTGCATATTGCCACAGAATCTATGCAAGTGTCTTTGTTAGCATGCAGGTCAAATCAAGAGCACATGTGTTGTTGTTGTCAATGTTTTTTAATCAAGTTTCCCAGTTGTTCCTACTTACTAACATGCACAGCAGTTCATGTTGCAGAGCAATCATACCTTGCACAGATAGGATTCGTTTCAGCTGAAACAGAGGATGCACTCTGGGACCATTCCAGCAATTAATTGATGTTGAGTACATGGGACCAGGCTAGAACTCCTCTGAAGAAACCCCACCAAAGACAAGTATAATGAAAACATCAGTTCCTTACTACCAGCTGCTTCACCCTGCAGATCTACTGCTGTGTTATTTAATACTAATTTTTTTAAACAATCATCAAAGCAGTGAAAAAACTATTTATTTTTTTTTCAGTGAAACACAGCCAAATTTCCGTCATTTTCCACAGGAGATAATAATTTCTGAATTACACTACACATTCATTCAATAGATTTATATTATCACATAAGAACACATAATAAGGACCTTTTCCTGAATTATTATTAGGAGTCACTTGTACTGCTTAAAGTCTTTTTTTTTTTTTTTTTTTTCCTGCCAAGCCATCAAGTAAATGACTTTTTATCATTTTCTATTTAACACATATCATGTTATCACTTCACTGATTTGACTTGTGCATTTTCTATTTTGAATGTGACAGGAAGCTCCAATGTACTGGAATAGGGGAAAATTTCATTAAACAGGTCTATTTCAGTGTTGGTTTTATCTCATGAATTACAATATCATGTTGATGAGAACTGTGTTATTACATTATCATTGCTGCAGCAAACCAGAAATGTTTTGAGCTGCCAAGAAAAGGAAAATCTGTCATGTGTATACTATCAATAACCATCAGCACTGGAGACTTAAGCTCATAGGGTTTCCTCACATAAATTTACAAACACTTTTAAAACTGCTTCTAAGTCTATAAACGTATATGTATTTACACTAAAATAAACTTCTTGATCTTCTTGGGTGGTCGGGCACTTGGACAAGCTCCCCAGGAAAGTGGTCACAGTACTGAGACTGCCAGAGTTCAAGAAGCATTTGGACAACACTTTCAGACATAGGGTCTGTGTACATCTGGTCCTGTACAGAGCCAGGAGTTGTACTCTATGATCCTTGTGGGTCCCTTCCAATTCAGGATATTTCATGATTCTATGATTCTTCAGGGTGATATGGTTGTGAGACAACTTATAGACCTTAACTAAAGTTTTTTATAATCCTATGGTTTTGCCTTCCATAGCAGAACTTTGCAAGCAGGTCCAGGGTCCTGGCTATTGCTTCTGTAGAGACTCTGTTATGTGAATTTAGTCTGCGTGGAGAGCAAAAGAACTCTCATTTCTTATTCTCTGAGGTTTAATTTATAAGAAAAAGTGAAAACACAACACATTGCACTTCTTTTTGCATATGAATCGTTCATTATTGAATACTGCTATGTCTAAGAGAAGCAGCAGCGTCTAATATGAGATGAAAAGTATACATATTTTAAGCCCTTTTGCTCTTGATTTGAATATAATTGTCAGAGAGTTGGTTTATAAAATGGTGTCAATGATTATTCTTTGAAATACATATTTATTTATTTTTTTTAGTGGCCTTAAACTTCCAGACCCCAGGAGTGCAAATGGAATTGCAAAATGGAAAATTCCTAGACAATGGTGGTTGTGGCTATATTCTGAAACCAGAATTCCTGAGAAATCACAGTTCAACTTTTAACCCATACAATGTGGGAAGATACAGTAAGCCAATGTCTCTGTCAATAAGGGTAAGCTTAGTTAACTCTTAATTTGTTTGATAAAAAGTGAAAACAAGCTAATGTTATGTATTTCAGACCTATATATTATCCATTATTGTTTTCTTATTTTATCCTCACTCCTGGTTGTTGGAAAGTTTAATGTTATTTTTATCAACATATCACTCCTATAGTACCTATTGCTGCTTGGATGGTTTCCCATCTGTAATTTGCTTTTGTTTACAAAAAGTGTCTAGATATGCAGAGGGTATAAGAGCTTGTAAAACCCATGATTTCCATAGCGTTTTGCACAGAAATGTAAATGTACCTTGTATTATGTCGTAAGTGTAGTTGACATAAGAACATCACTTAGGATTGTGGGAATTGAACTCTGAAAGCCTTTAAGTATGAGTAATGCCATGTATACTACAATAATGCTACTTAACAAATGCAAATGTTTAAAGATATGCTAGGAAGCTTTATGCTTCATTTAAGTTTAGATATCTTCCTATGCATATATAAAAGACCATTTTTCATATTAAATTCATATAAATAATTGTAAAAAAGGAAAAGGATCAATAAACCTTTGAATTATTTCTGTTTGTCCCAAATTAAAACCTAATTTAATTCTTAAAAATGTTAGAAATAAATGTTATTTAAAATAATGGATTATAAAAAACCCTTATTTTGCAGTTAAGTAGACGTTTTATAATTATTTTCTAGATGGAAAACTACCTTTTCCCAATGAAAAAATGCTGTTTCTGATTATGCAGTATACCACTTGCATAAATGCTATTTAATTAGCATAAAATTAGTGTATAATTGATATTTCTTTCAGACAAATAAATAGTGGAGATAAAACATTAGCTAATAACAATTATAAAATGCTTACTTAATGTGTGCACCTAATCAAGAACATTTTAGTGTCCTAACAGTGAGCATACCAATTATGAATAGACATAACTGGATGATTTCAAGCACCCATGCATATACGTACATTACTTTAGCCCTTATTTGTATAAAGCTGGAGTTAATTAAAATGAAAAAAATAAATAAATAAATTCCTGACTGTAATCCAGGAGACAGGCAAAATCATTGACAATGGGAAAGAAATTTCTGAGTATGGAGGAGGCAGGCACAGAAAATGGAAGCTTTTTAGACTGATGGCTTAGGCTGGGATGATAGGGTGGATAGTGCAGAATGCAAAGCAGCAGTGGCAACCCACCAGCTATGAGACTGTGGGGCAGAGCCCTACTCATAGAGTGAGCTGCAAAAAAAACAGGAAATGATTGAAGAAAAAAAAAATAAAAATCAGGAGTGGGAGTCAAAGGAAAAACAGTTTCTGCTAAAGATGATGAACTTGATGAATGGAGAAATTTATAGTTAGAGGGCAAATCTAGGGGTCAAAGTTTCTCAGGCTGACTAGCTGAATTTAGAGAACATGAATGAAGACAAAAACCACACAGGGCTTGATTTTACTTAATTCAATAACATTCTTATCTGATGTGCCACAGTTCCTATCACAAAGATTATACATAGCCTTTGAAGAAGAAATATGAATATGCAAAGTATTTTAAATGGATATTTCCAAGCATACCATATTATTTTTCTATTCTCTCTGTATGTCTATTTCACCTTGGGCCTCACAAGTGTATTGTATTTATGGATTTGGGTCACACATAGCTGAAAACAGCATTCTCTTTGCATCCTCTCAGAGCCTTAGGCTGGGTCTAGCAAAGGGGTAAAAAACATGAAGTAGAACTTGTCCAATACAGCTGGATTTTGCTGATGATGTTCAGGACATGTCAAAGGACTTCCCCTTGTTCCAAATGGGCTGTTTGTCTGCACTTACATCTTGAAAAGCTTTCTACTGAGGGTAATAGATATTTTCTAGGAAGTAAGGGGCCAGCATCTGGGTTTGCTAAGTCACTGCTCCTCAGTGTTTCAGGCTAGAACTTTTCTTGGACCAAAATGTTACAGAAAGTACCTAAGCAAAAGGTGGAGTTTGTGGTTTTTGACTTTTTGGTGGATGACAGGGGGATAAGAATCTGTATGCTGAGCTTTGATGTTTAGTCTTGAGATCTGGATCAAAGTATCACATCTCTCACCTAGGCTTGCGGATTTATGTATCTCTTTTGATACATTTCAGCATTGATTTCTAAAAAGCAAACACTGTACAGATGGTTATTCTCTCCTAGGTGTCCTGAAATAGAGATAGATGGCAGACAAAGTTGTGACTTTCATAAGTCCTTTCTTAGGCTGGTTGCCAGATTACAGGGCACTCTGAGGCAAAATTTCCAGGTAACTAACTAAATTAAGGAGAATATCATCAGGGAGCCTACTAAAGGCTGACTTTTTACATGTTCCTGTGAAAGAACACGAACATAGGTGAGGAACACTGCTACATACCCTGCAACACTGCTGATGTCACCCTAAGTGTTGGTGCTAGTCCAGTAGACACAGCTTTAATAGAAATTCATGAGCTTGATCTCAGATATTGCAAAAAATCACCACTGATTCTTTTTTTTTTTTTTTTTTTTCCTGGTAACTAAATTACAGGCAGCATTGAGTGAAAAAGCTGAAATCTGAAAATTATTATGTAAAACACAATGATATCAAACTAGTCAAGAATTAAATTAAATAGGAAGTGCCATATTCTTAATTTCATTGTGTTTAATGTGTATTTTTGTAACAGTTTCCTTATGGCTGATATATGCTTCTTATAGTAGTTTCTTATGGAACAGTTTTTGCTATGATGGCTATTATATGGCTATCATGTAAAGTTAATTCTTACAGTTATTTCAATACATTACAACTTTAATTTTACAGCTTATCAGTGGTCATCAGTTACCACCCAGCAACCTGTCAAAGACTAACAAGGCTGACCCTTTAGTGCAGATAGAAATCTACGGTGTGCCAGAAGATCAAGTAAAAAGAAAATCTAGTGTCATAAAAAGCAATGGTGAGCATCAGTCTGTCTCTTAACTGTGAACAAAGGACAATAATATTTTATATGGAATGACCATTTTTACTTCCCAAGAAGCTGTTATATTCTTAGAGAGTCTGCAATTATTTCTCTCTAGATGAAGATCTTCTGGCACAAAATCTCTAGCAGAGTTTCAAGCTATGTGCCATTTTTGTTGAACAGTAAGTTTAGGAAGCATAAGCTCTCTATTAGTAGCACTCTCCTGAAAGAAGATGGAATACACACTGTGTTTACTCACTGTTGCAGGCTGGTCCCAGTAGGCAGCTAAGCAACACGTCTGCTGTCTCACCTTACACTCTCCCCACCCACAGTGGGATGTGGGAGAGAATTGGAAAGGTAAAACTTGTGGGCTTAGAGAAAGACAGTTTAATAGGTAAAGCAAAGCTCCGCATATAAGGAAAGCAAAGCAAGGAATTCATTTAGTCCTTCACATCTATTGGAAGATGGTCAGACACTTCCAGGAGTGCAGGTCTTCATTGTGCATAATGGGTACTTGGAAAGACAAACGCCATAAATTCAAATGACCTTCCTCCTTCTTTCTACCAGCTTTTATTGCTGAGCACACCGTCATATGCTATGGTTATATACCATATACCATATGCTATATACCTTTGGTTGCTTGGTGTCAGCTGTCCTGCCCATGCCCCCTCCCAATCTCTTTTGCACCCTCAGCCTACTTGCTGGTAGGACAGTGTGAGAAACAGAAAAGTCCTTGACTGTCAGCAACAACTGAAGCATCAGTATGTCATCAACATTTTCGGTCACAGATCCAAAACATATCACCATAAGAGCTGCTATGAAGAAAATTAAACCTCTCAGAGTCCAAACCGTTACCATGGTACATGTAAAGGAATTTTTGTGAAGAAATGTCTGCAGTTTCAACATTTAGGTTATATCAGGTTTCTAGTAGGACTACTCCCTTAACTGCTTAACAGGTGAAGTGTGCAATCTTGGTGCTTGTCTTCAAGCATTCCCTTACCTTTATCATATAGATCTTCTTGAAGTCTCAGCCTTAAGGTTCTCTGTGATCTTCCTTCTTCTGTGTCTCTCTCTCCTATTTTTCCTTTCTTCTTTTTGTAGACTGCCACCATTTTAAATTGGTCCCTAAATTCCTTCTCTCTCTGTATGAACACTGTTCAAGGCAAAGTGTCCCCCTCCTGTTCCACGTCCCCTTTTGTATTTTGTTTTTAGTCATGTAATCACTTTTCTACCTTAATTCATTCAGCACCTGCCTCATTTCCAATGCTGTAAAGAGAGAAACTGGCAAAAACATGAAACTGCTGTGGCTATTAGAAAACTTAAGTTGAGCAGATATTCTGAACCTGAGTATCACTGTCCTATTTTGCTCTCTTTAAAGGGACAGTGGCAACTTTCTCATCCTTTTAATTTACACTATTATGTAGCTAATAAATGATAAATCCCTAGAAGGAGATGGTGTGTGTGCTGTAGGCAAGTCCCAATCTGTCCATGTTGGCTTCATTCTAAGCACTTCCTTCTGATCTGTATCACTTCAGTCAGTGGGAATCTCATCATTTATTTAAATGTGCACAGAAATCTAGGGAAAAAGAAAGCATTGTACCAGGTCAGAATACTGATAGCAGATACAACTCAGCTATGAAATGGAGTAAATGAAATGGCATTTTGATACTGTTTATCTTCTCTTTTCATTAGCTTTGAGTCCTAGATGGGATGAAACTTTCTCTTTTACTGTCCAAGTTCCAGAACTGGCTTTGATACGCTTCTGTGTGGAAGATGAGATATCACTGGTTGCAAATGAATTCCTTGGCCAATACACTTTACCACTGCTGAGCCTGAGTAAAGGTAATATTTTATGAAGCGAGCCACCAATAATAGCTCAGAATAATCTACAACAATCCAGGCTTTTATCCTTACTCTAGTATTGATGGAGCACAGCATTATGTTTATTTTCTACAGGAGAATTGTATAACCATGGGTTAAAAGTTGCACTCTGTATTTTTAAGTCATTGTAGTCTCTGAATGCAAACCCACACCACAGAAAACAAAAGACTATTAATAATTAATAATAGCTAATAATTCCTACTGGAATATTCCATTCTAAATAGAAACTGCGCAGGCAGTATTTTAACTCATTCTGATAGAAAACTGGAAGAGCGGTAAGTCAGAACTTCCATAAAATCAACAGTTAGGCTCCAAACCTGAAGAAGCCAAATTAAAACAAAACAAAACAAAAAAACCACAAACCCCTCAGGTTACCTGCAATTTTCAGAGAGCAGAAGAATTTAAACCAAGCTAAGTATTTATGGTATTTTTCTTGGTAGTGTTTCTTCTGTTGTGCCAGTATAGTTCCTGCAGACTTACATGTATGTGATGAGTAGACTTATGTGATGAGTAGGCACATGAAGAGCAGGCACAGAAGTCAGTAGGCCAAGGAGAAAGGCTTACGTAAAATGGCTGTTACTACACTGGATTTCCAAAGGTATTTCTGAATGAAATAAACAGAATCAGCTTTTATTATTGAGCGTAGATATGAAGGCAAAAACTGGAGCTGGCAATGGGCACTGTGGCTTTTTTTATTAAGCTTAGCAGGATTTTTAATGGCTATTTCTCTTCAGGTTCTGTAGTCATAAAGATGCTTGTGATTCTTAGTTGAGGTTTAGGAGTTATAGAAGAACAAAGACATTACCTTAAAGAACACTTGCCTTTCTCCAACATAAATCTTTACACTGATTACTTTCTACTTTTATTAGGGTATTTCAGAAAAATGAGGAAACATTACCCAATTTTTGAGACAAATTTGAATGGCAGATGCTAAAGCTTACACATTGCAAAATAATCAATATTTGTATTTCTTTTTTTTTTTTTTGGTGTAATTATTCATTGTGTCTCTCATATGTCTCTATGGTGTCTATGTCTCATATGTCTCTATGGTTTAATTTGGGTTTAATTTGGGTCATAAATGGGAATTTAAATGGATTTTTTTTGGAAAAGTAAGAGCATGCAGATTCTTCAGGAAAAATTTTGAGTGGAGTAATTTAACGTATTAGGAAATAGCACTGTAGAAACAGTGCCAAATCACCCTAGCCCTTAACTACTGCAATATAAAATTGGAAGACGCTATCAGGATGCCCATAGGCATAAATAAAATGCTTCTAAGTGATGAGCCAACAGGTAATTTAAAAATTTATTATGATATTTAACATTGAACCCTCTGTATTCCAGGTCTGGAACCATGGCTTTGCTTTAGGTACTTAAGCACCCTAAATAGTGAAAGGGGAAAATAATGTCTTACAAGGGGATTCAAAACAGTCTACAGGTCTTAGGAAACAACTATAAGTATTGAGTTATGAATAAATTTTGCTCCTCTGCATAGCTCTGGTGCTTCTTGCTGCGCTAGAGGAATGCCCTCTTCTTCCATAGGATTCATATCCCTGAGGTTTCCCCTGAGGGCAAGTTGCTTCTAAAAGCTGAGCAGTGCTTACATCTTTTACTTCCTTGACAGTCTATGGGACAAAGTTCTGCCATTGCCACCCTCCCGTGCTCTTCCTCTTGAAAGGATTCAATCTATGTCATCACCTTTCCCCCTTCCCTAGCAGCAGCTTCACCAATCAGCTGCAGATTACATGGGGAAGGATGCTTGCTGCCCACCTGTAGCAGTATTCCATATTTCATGCAGTGATTAAGTAGGTATACTCAAAGAGGGGAACAATTGTGTAGCTGGGAGGTTAAAGGTTAGAGGAGGGAGTCCTGGGTTACGGTCCCTTTCCTAGTGACTCTGTTATGTAGAACACCAATACAGGACAGAAATTCAATTGTCCCATGTCCCATGCTAGCTACCACTTGATCAGTTAACAGTTAATTGTTTCATATGAATTGGAACAATTTCAATCATAAAAAAAAACCTATCCATCTCTCAGGACTCTTGGTAGTATATTCCATAGCTAGGGACTATGAACACAGTCCTTGAAAATGAGTCTTCATCCATGAAGTGAGTTTCTTCATAGCAAATACAAAAAGTCTTCCGCATACTGAGTGGATGCTCTAAAGATTGATCACAAATGCATCTTGCCTGGGCTCAGCTTTAATATCTGCTGCCCAGAAGATGAACCTTGGGTGCAAAGTGAACTTTCATGTTGGATAAAAGAATCAAGACAATCCAAAACCAAATGAGGGTCTCAGACATTACATGCGCATCCAGAAACACCTAAAGAAGGGCTGTGAGAACTGCAGTTCTGAACATGGATTATTAATCATAACAGATACTTAAATAATTCAAGTTATATTTACATAAATAAAATAGAGTATTTTTTATCACAACTGATATTACTATTGTGACATTAAATGTAATGCAGACATTAAATTTTAATGAAGCAATATAAGGCTTTGTGTTTAGGGGAGAGGAATCTTTTGTTTTCAGAGGAGCTAAGTTTCAAGTTAAGAACAATAGCTTCTTCAAATGCTTCTACTCACCAGATGAACATACAGTTTATTTTAAAGAGTTATTTTGAGGTTCATTAATTATGCTGCACTTGCACAGTAGATCATAGAACAGCCTATCATAATATTTTTATTTATGGTTAATACACTAACCGAGTGTCATTATATTTACAGGTTACCGTAATGTTCCCCTGTTTTCCAAAAATGGTGGCAAACTTGAACCTGCATCACTGTTTGTTTATGTCTGGTACTACTAATGATGCTCCACATTAGTTGTCATTCTGGTGGATCACACCCTGCTCAATAAAGCAACATCACTAGGCTTGCAACAACCCAGTAGTCTGATTTCCAGAGCGGCATGTTCTCAGTGACTTTATTAAGCTATGGGACTTCTTGTGTGAGTAAATGGTATCCTGAATAAGTAATAGCTACTGAAGTTAGCCCCACTATTATTTAGAAATAATTCATAAAGACTGAACTTTTTTGGATATTCTGTTGAATTCAATTAATAATTAAATTTGCAGCTAATTACAACATTTTGATTAATTACTGAGAATAATAGTTTAATATTTATGATCTTATGCTACAAAATTATGATCATGTTACACAGAAATTTTTATTTGTATTGAACAAAAACTTTTACCATTGTACAATCATCTTTCTAGGGAAACAATACATACAATGTAAAGTCCCTTTAAATTTATAATAATGGCAGTTTCTGATTGGGCTATGCATCCTTAACATCCACTGTAATTTTGCTATCTGGAAAAACATCTCTGAGAAAAAACAGTTCTTAAAATGATAAAAACTTAGATGCTAATATTTGTACCTTTTCTCAGCCTGATCTTGAACCTCCTGCTGCTAAAGAAAGACAAATAATTCACAGGCTGATTTGTAAAGGGCCTATGTTCCTTGTAGCAGCAGGGAGCTCAGGATACATCTCACTGCAAACTCAGCAAGTAGGAATCATCATGTTTTGAGCTGGATTAGAAGAAGAAATTTAGGGAAGGCAAGGACTGATTGCATGGTTTAAGATCTCTGAGGGCAACATTTTGTCTGACAGAGATATCACTGTAGATCTTGCCCATAAGACATAATTTTTCCACCTTTCTTATAAAACTGAAGTATTATTGAGCTTCCACAGGACTGTATCTACCCCGCTAATTGCAGATTTGTTACTAGGGTGTTTTTTTTTTTTTGTTGTTTTGTTTTTTTTCCAATGAATGTTTTATTGATAGATTTCTTTCTTTAATGCCAACAGTACTGCTTATGTTTGCAGACTGTTCTGATAATATTCTATTTTTAATGCTACATTTTTATTGCCATTTTAATGCTATCTTATTTAATGTTGCTCTAAGATGGAAAATCACGGTATGCTGTAAACAATGATTAGAAAATGTCATAGGAAATAACACTTAGAAAATTGCATTAGAGTTATAATGAGGAAATCGAGACAGTAGACTAAGAATCTAAAATCAATATTGAACTGTAAGGTCAGGTAATTTGATAACATTGCAAGCTGAGCACAATGTGTTTTCTGTTCCTGAGTGACAAGTCACTTGATTCTTTACTTAGGAAAGCCTATAATCTAAAATATTAGACTTACTGATTTTTGTAGTGATCATATCTATATGTTAGCCAATGGCTCCTTCACGTGATAAATATTTTATAGCTTTTTTTCAGCTCTGAAGAATCCTAATAATAATAATATTCCAGCAGAGTTCGCTTCACTTCCCCTTACTAAGGAGGAGTTTAATTTCCCAAGGCAATCTGGTGTATATATTCTCAGGCACAAACTGACCAAGTGACATAGTCAATTGGTTTGATGCTGAAAAATACTCCAGCTTATTTAGATTCCTAAACAGCACTCCTAGTCCCACTTCAGGAGCTTTATACAACATTACCTCCTGAAGTCTGATTTGTGAGTGTCCTTTGGGAGAAGAAGGCAATTATCTTCAGCTTCTGGCATTATTATCCCTCTGTTGACCACTTTTCTACCTGGTAGAACAAATGTCAGACCTACTCAGTATCTGGTAACTTAAAATTTTACAGCAGATCAGATCACAAATCAAGGAGTCTCTTGTGCCTTAAAAATGTGCTCTTGCTTCTGGAAAGGTTTATATACGTGCTCAACTCCGTGCGTGTGTGTGTAAGAGGCTGGCAGTAATGGACAGTTCATTAGGGCTGCTCACATGCTAAATGTTTAAAGATGTGCTTAAGTGCTTCTTTGTGTTAGGTACAAATGCTTTGGAGAACAGCGCCCATAATTAGCCCCAGTGAACTCAAAGGTAGCACTTACATTCATTGGTTATATGTATATATAGCCCTAAGGTCAATGCATGTATTCACTTGACTCCTTTATACAGTATAAGAATGCAATGGGGTAAGATGAGAGAGCAAAGACTCCTTATAAAATGATCTTAAATAAATAGAACACTGAAAGATAATATTCAATGCTTTATTTATTTGTGATTAGCCCCTCCCTCCTCCTTTCTTCCCAAAATCGACCAGTTGTATCTGGTTCTCCGATGTCAGAATGAAAGAAATGTTGGAAGTATCCTATTGACAAATTAATATCCTGGATTTAAAGTTGCATTATATAAACACTTAAAAGCACACCAACATATACAGCACAAAATGTCTGAAGTGCAAAGTTGCTATTTCTTTTTTAATTATTATTGTTTGTTTTTAAATGTATGGATTTTGTAAGATTTAATATGAAATCTGCTAGACTTCTGAAATGTATTTGCACCCAGGAAACCATTCCATGAATCTCTCTGGTAAATTGTCATATGCAGTGGGTCACAGAGGTCAATGATAAATTGCACCATTATCAGCATTGTTTCAACACACTTAGTGGAATTAGTAGACAAAGAACTACGCTCTGACCCATGCTTGATGTGTACTAAATTAGGAAGTTTTAGTGTACTATTTCATATGAATAAAACTAAAATCTTTATTGCTGTCATAAGAATACCTGCATGCAGCTACAAGTTGCTTGCTACAGCATGTGATTTCTTAAACTCACACAAGAAGGAATCTGTTGTAAGAAGAAGGTAGCAATTTTAAGACAATAGCCTTATGATTATAAATGTTAAGATCAGCAGATGACGCATATTCTCAAGGGCAACTGAGACAAAATGTACTATGGAGAATGGAATAAAGAAACATTAGTGGATAAATAATTGAATTGTCTTAGACAACATTTAAATTACACTGTTTCCCAGTGGATACCATTTTTCTTCATTTAACTGGACACTACTCAGTTGAATGTTAACAGCTCCCACAAATGTTCCTTTGCTTTTCACAACAAGCTTCAGTATATGGCTTTTGAGCTCCATGACTTTGTTGTACACAACCTGAAATAATATAAAGGTTAACAGAAAAAAGCATGTGAATCTATTTGTCAGACAATATACTTACAACTGTACAGCATTCTGGATGATGATGATAACTTTCCAATAATTACTTTAAACTGCCCTCTAGAATTATCAACTACTGTCCGTGAGCCAAATACAAGTTAGTGAATATATCTCAGAAATACATTTGACCTTATATAGTTTATATAAAGGAGATTCTGCCAGCTTAGGCTTGTGAAATCTGATTACCAAGTATTCATAAATAAATTTGCAACCCGTGTTGCAAAGCTTGAGAAAAAAAATAGGTACACATAATTTTCCATGTGAAAATTGAAATTCTAACTTGAGCTGAGTGTTGAACTCAATTGTGAAGATATATCAGATACTCCATGAAGCTCAGCAGGGAAAGATAACACTGTTGATTTTCGAGAGGAGAGATTCAGATAAAGGGTACTTAGCATGGACAGTGGTATGAAACCATAAGATAGGTAATTACAGAAAAGTATAGTTTATTATAATTTTTAAATATCTTCCCATAGCAAATGCTTTGATGGTGTTACTGATGTTACTCATCTAAAGAAAATAATAACATGAACAAACAGGAAAACTGTTTTAATATCAAAATTTTTGTTTGCAACAAGGTATATAATTTTTCTTATATGTTGCACTGCTACACCTCATAAAGGTGTATCACATCAATGTACAGTACTTCAGAATATTGTTTCTTGGTACTGTACTTGTGATTAAATCACATCCTGCACACCAAAATTAAGAAAAAACATGCCAAAGCAAAAACAGATTTTCTTCCGAAACTACCATGAAATTTCATAACTGTTCTGGATTCAAGAAACCTGCATCATTAAAGAAACAATAATTTTCCTTTGAAAATTGTTTTTATAAGACTTACTATTGCAACACAAATAGTTGTATGCATGATTCTGGATGCTAATTGTATCCAAATATGCCCACTATAAAAATATTTGCATTTTTAATGGACTCATCAAATTGTTGACATGATAGAAAGCTCAGCCCACTCCCTAGATGTTGTGGGTGTGGAACATCGTTAAGAATGGACCCAATTCAGCAAGTGAAAACTACTCAATTTGGATGTTTCTGTTAGTCAAGAAGTGTTAATGCTTCTCAAATTAAATGAGACAGCTTGCTTTGCATCTCTTTAGAAAATTACTAAGTTTTAAAAATATCTTTGAAATTACCTTGATATGCTGAGAATGCGCTGAGGTTCATTATGAAATGGTAATGATATATTTTCTGAATTTAAAAAAAAAATCTGGAGTGATAGGTCAACAAGTAGGAGCTGCATTCAGGACAGACTCCTATGTTTCAGGCTCCGCATTAATCAAAAACTGCTGAGTGATCTGCATATAGGCTGATAGAATGTGAAAGAATGCTGTCAGCTAGTTTCAGGCCTCAAAGGAAAGCTTTGTTAAGAGAAGTACATTTAATCTAAAATTTGTATGGAGGGAAATGTTTCCAATGTTTTTGCTGTTTTAGTTGCAATGGAAAATGCTTTAAATTTTAATTTCACTGTGAAGCTTAAAAAGCAAATGCAGTAACATACTGTCACTTCATGAGAATGGGAAAGTGGAACTGCCTACGATGAGCTTGCCATGCAACCTGCTGGGATTTACTTCGCAGTCTGAATGCAGTCTATACACATGGCACTGCTGAGGAGGAGGAACATTAGACTGAGCCCCCCTGCCCCAGGATCGTTGTGGGCTGGACTGCAGAGTCCTATCTGTACTTTGAATTATAAGAAGTAGAAATGGCCATGGGAGACATCCTTCAACCAGGGACAGAATTTGTAAAGGCTCAGCCGCAGTAATGCTCCTCTTGCAACGTGGCAACAAAAAGGTGGTTCTGAACCTCACAGGTGGACCCAGAAGGCATGAAATTGCTGGTTCTCCCTGACAGCCCCACCAGGCACAGGCTGTCCCTGTGAGATTACAGATTGCTCTGGTCTGTGCCGCGAGCTGCTGGAGTGGCACAGCGGGCAGCAACAGACAGGACTCCGGGACAGGCTCCTTGGTGTAATCAGTGTAGCAAGGGTGAATGGCCATGGGTTTGGGGATAGAAAAACTGCCCCTCTCTCTCTTTTTATCTGTCTTTTAGAAAACTTTGGAAGTTACAGTTTGGAACAGCTGTCATGACAGTAGTGCCAGGTGCTTTTCAGTTTTTGTTTACTGTGCCTGTTTCACCAAATTGCATATGAATAAAAAATTCCAGCTTTCCTGTAAGAAGGAAACCAGCTTTACAGTAAGCAATTACATACTTTAGAATAAATCTATGATTTGATTATTTAAGTGACGCTAATTCTACTCTATAAACATGCAATTTCTTTGCCAATATATGAAAGTTATCATCTTCAGCTTTTGCTTTAAGTCACAACAGGCATGAACTGTGGTAATGAACAACTTTGTATCCATGGACAGAAAGAAGCTTTAAGTTTTGAGCAATGCCACACCTTGACGTGTGGGGTGGGTGTCTTTCATACGACCCCAATAAACAGTTTCTAAAATGACCTTGCTCCAGCTGAATTTGCAATATCATCAGGATGTGGGGACAGAAGAAAGACTGTAGACAGCTGAATTAGTATGTGGATAAAACAAATACCTACCACCTGCCAGAATTTCAAAATGAGGACAGTTAAATCCTGAAATCTACATTTAGTAATAATATTGGCCTCCTATTTATACAGTCAGATCAAATGGAGGTGAGTTATACATGGCCATGCAGTAAATCAGCAGGACAGCCAGGACTGGAATTCAAATATTTTTGGCTCCAGAAAGAGAAGCACTGTTGACCTACAGGAGTCTAATGACATTTTAATCACAAATGAGGGACAGTTGCTTCTCCTTAGGTAGCCATGGCACACTTCCTAGATTTGCTCTTAATTGTCCAAATTAGCTTTGACGCACAGTGCTGGCCGGAGCTGTGGTGGCTCCTGGCAAAGGGCCCCTCGTCCCCCTCCATCAGGCTTCCTGGGGCAATTCACGTCACCGCAGGCCAGCAGCCCCTCTGCTCTGAAGGCAGCTGCAGTAACACGCATGGACTGGTACAGCCCAGGTGTATTTACTCATGTTTCCCCCATGCCCAAGCTTCATAGGCAGGATGGAGGGAATTCCGTCTTGTTCTGGCAAAGCACACATGGTCCTGTCTTGGAGGTTCACTCATTCTGGGGGTGTGCATGCATGCAGGCACTTCAGAGACAGACGACAGTGAGAGTGAGGGCTTGTAGCATGCCTCATGGCAAATGCAACACATACGAGCAAGAAACCACTGCAGCTCATTGCCACTTTTCATGGTGAGAATTTAAACTTAAATCGTTCAGATTCATTTTGAATCAAGTTTTCTTACTTTTAATGAAAGTATTCTGGAACCTCCCAAGTGATTACTTATTCCCAATAGTGACCTATAAAAGCTGGTATATTATTCTTTTTTTTTTTTTTTTTTTTTTTCATTGTCCTGCACCCATTTTCCCTGTGTTCTTTCTTTTCTTCACAACCATAATTTTTTAATGCAATGATACACCAGTGTGGATGCAACAAACACCGAAATCCAAATAGAGGAACAAGAGAAAAAAGGAGTGCTTGTTAAAAGCAACTCCAAAACATTCAGCATAGTTCATTCTACTGTTAATCCTCCTGGACCTTCACATTTTACTCTCACACATATGAGTAAAAATCAAAAATAAAATGCACTTTTGCAAGGTTGATAATTTGCTGTAGGCAGTCATAAGCAATAAAAGTACAAAACTAAAAACAAAAATACCCAAGAGAAGCACATTTCAGAATTTTCTCAGTCTTGAACATGGAGAGAAATTAATATACAGTTTCCTTCCAGACGTTTGGCTTTAATAAAAACTTATGAACTCATAAAAAAGGCTAGTACATTTCTGTACACAGCATTTTGGACAGTAACTAACTTAACAGACAGATGACTTATATTTTTAGTTGTTTTTCTTCCCTGGGGCTTCTTCTGCCTCAGTCTACCAGCCTTGGACACAAAATGCATACAGAATGATATCACATATGGATGAACAGAGCTGCTAACAGCACAAGCTTCGGGTTTGAAATGTCCAAGTTCAATGGAGCCATATGTCCCCACTGCGATTAGCAGTTCCTTGTGAAAAAGATTGAGCATCTGTGAAGAAGGTTGTAAGTTTTTAGTAAAGGATATTAAAGTTTGCACGGATTTTCTCTAATAGCAGTAGGATGGTCCTTAACCACAATTAAAACCCCTCCCAGTGAATACTGTCTGACCACAGCCAGGATTTTGGATTTTCTTGTATTCCAATGGGTTTAGAAATGATTAGAAACAAAATTGCCTAACAGTGTTGCTAGATGGTTCTTGTCCATAGCTCATTTTAGATATTTTTAAATGAATGTTAAATATAAAAATATATATTTTTAAATAACCTTCAAATGTAAAGAAATTACTTTAGCCAGGTTGATTAGCCTCATTTTGCTCTTTGATTGAAAACAAACAAACAAAAAAAGAATAAAAATAAACCCTATTATCTTTTTGTTTCACTGCAACACTATAGGCAGAGGAATCTATCTCAGCTGTTAGCAGCAGTACCACTTGAGGAGCCTACTTACAGCAGTCATCGATGTAAGTAGGTAACTTTAAAATCATTGAGAAAAGAGAAAAAAATCAAAATCCAAGGACTGGGTAACTAGGAGATAGGGACTCAGTCTCAGCTGACTACTTTATATTTCATTGTATCTTATCTATGAAACAGGGTGGAGTGATAATATTTTCTGTGCCTTCTGCTTTGAAGCTTGCTCAAAGTACGTTTGTAAATTGCCTTGAGATCTTCAGGAGATTTGCTATATGTAATACTTACCATCTCCAATCCCACCTACTGTTTGAATCTCATCTCCCTTTACAAAAGAATATAGTTTATGCCGTTTCTCATTTTATGGTAAACATTTGTCCATCCAAATGTTTCTCTGCTTAACTCCAGAGGCATAAGCACTTCAGTGGTAAGTGAAATAATTATATATGGCTGTGAATTGCTAGATTTTGACATAACAAGAACTGAGCTATTTATTATTGTGCTATCATTTAGGACAGTGACAGCCAATTTGGTTGTCCATTTTCAAATGCGAATTTGAATAACAGCATCCGTTCAATTAGTACTTTTTATGCTATTATATAAAGCTGAATTTAAAATGGTCTAGGTTTTGGTGCAATGATGCTGGGGCTCATTTGGCTAACATTTAACAGTGATTATGGTATAAGACCAAACAGTGTGACTAATCCAAACACTTTCCTAAAGAGAAAGATATAAAGAGACTGCCTCACTTCTGAGAAAGAAGCAAAAGAGAAGATTGTTTCCATTTATGGTTCCGCTTCTGATATGTTCCTTCTGTTTGATAGTACTCATTGTAACAGCTCTACATGCTCTATTGTTATTGTATTTCAAGAGTAGATAACAGAAATCAAGCACATAAGAAAGGATGGAAGAAAGTGAACAGTACTCACAATTTCATTGTAAGTAGGGTCAGTGCTTTTTGGAACCGTTCTTGTTTTCCTTCGACTGACCTCATCAGGGTCCGGCAGAAGATAAAATTCAGCATGTGCACTTGGGGCAGAACCATCTGGGAGGCGCTGAAAAACAAAATGTTCATAAATATGAATACCTCTGCTATAGCAAAGAAAACAAATAAAGAAATAACAAATGAAATCTGGACTATAAGCAGACACAGAAACATATTACATTCTCAGTATTCTCTTGGCTAAATCAGAGTGCTAATGCAGTAAACAACAGGCATTCTTAGAATTCAGCTTCATATTGAATCAGGAAAAATAAATCAAATAATACAAGGACAATGCAAAATTGCCTATCTTTAATATTTTACATTCTGGTAGAAAAAAATCCTTACGCCTTAATCTGCTTTAACTCAGTTTAAACTGAAACAAAGTCTAGTCCTTCCAGTTTCCAGAGTAATGTATAGAAACTGGATTCCAGCTGATATGCTCCTATTGATTTTAACCCCTAAATAGCAGTGCGGATGCTGGTGAGAACTGTTTGTTTCTAAGGGTATTTCATAAAGCATATTACTACAGAGGAGCCAGGAGCATTTCCTGCAGCAGTAAGGGCAGGATAAGGAACAGGATTCTTATAATAACAGTCTGTCCCATCTCTTCCATCACATAGCTGCAACCTCTCTTTAATTTTCTCAAATTACTTAGTGATATTCCAGATATTCCAGTTTATGGTAGCTACTCCAGATCAGAGCCAGTCTATTTACCAGGCTCAGTCATAAGTTACTGCTGGTGGGTGGACAGCATTTGGATAACATCTAAGCAGCTGTAAGCTTATTACTAAAGCAATATTTCAGTTACTCAGAAAACATATTGGTAGCATGAGAGGCTTTAAAAGAACATGCAAAAAATACAATGATGAATAAGTATGGAAGAGGTATCTTCCCAGTATATGTAACTTAATTCTTAGCTTATAATTAAGCAGAAACCTTTGTGTTGGTAAAATGCATTAAAATCAGAAACACAAAGTGGGTGTAAATGTGTGGGTGTTTATCTACATATTGGTAATTTCAGTAGTATTATCAGTATTTCAGGCAGCAAGTTTACCTGATAGCTCGTAAGCAATCCAGTGACATGATGCAAGTGAAAATGCAGGCAAAAAGAAGAGATCTTGAGATATATGGAACACATGAACCCAGAGCATTCCCCATGCAGTTGCATTTATATTTCCCATTGTAGTTTCACCTGGCTCAGAATAAAATGGTTTCTCAGATTTTGATTATTCACAGTATGCGACCAGAAATATGGGTCTTTCTACAGGCATTATCAACACCATACTCTTGTGATAGGAGAAAACACTGTTGTCTTAGCAATAAATAACTTCTCTTTTGGGAAGAAAAACAGTGCTTGTATGTGTAAGCAACCAGTTCTTGCACAACAAATCTCTGATTTTTGTTATCTGAATTGATCCTTCAAGGTAGATGATACGGTCAACTGGAAAGTTTAATATTGCTGTGGTTAATACTATATGCTCAAATCGTCACATATGGTCAGCTCGATGTGAATGATTAATGATCTTGACACTAAGCTCTCCAAAATATATCTGATGTAAAATATACATGGGATTTAGTTAGGTGAGATTCAACTGCCAAAATATGAATGACATTAATGGCATTTTCCTAGGACTAAGTACTGTATTGTTAACACAGGACTCATAATTTACACTATTAATTTAAAAGCCCATCTCTATTGATCTAAGACTATATAAGCACTTCAGTTAAGAATGACAAAAACAGTAAATTGAACAGTCTGTTAAAAATCAGGAAAGAAAAAGATATTTAGCATATTACCAGTCCAAGAAACCAGGATGGTAACTGTAATCAAGCTCTTCCCTTTACTGTGAATAAAGCATCACTGTAAGTTGAAGACACAAAAAGGAATCTGCTTTAAAAAAAGAAAGGAGTCATTCTTATCAACTCAACTGCTGTGACCCAGCACAAGGATCTTCACTATCTCAAGCATAGAAATGCAATATAGACAGAGTCTTGTAAAATGTCAGGTTTTATAAATTGTCTCAGCAGCGCATTGCCTAACCAGGGACCACATCAGAGCTAATACTGGATGTTGAGGTAAGCAGCAGCTGAAAAGGGTACTGGGCTGAGGAACTCAGATGGTAGGTAAGAGGCTACAAAGGTAACAGAGAGAACAACTGCATCTGTTCAATTCCACTCCCGTTTGAACTGCCAAGATAGCACAGGGTGCAGTTGCCTGTACTGTGCTCCACTGCACCCCTGAAGACAAAAATGCAGATCAGATCATGCATAGCGGTAATCTCCATATCAAACAGGCTCAGCCTGGCAGTCACCTGCCAGGGAAAGAACCCAAGCTGATTGCTGTGAGATTGTTTAACAGGACCTGGGTACCAGTAGTGTACACAATGAGTTGAAAAAAAAAAAAAACAAAAAACAAACAAACAAACAAACAAACAAAAAAACATTTGTTGCAATGCCCTGGATCTGCTCCTTGTACCCTAGTAGCAATTCTGGCACATTGGCCTTCAGCCAACTCACCTAACCGGTCAGCTGACCCCTCCCAAAACTCAAGGAAGACACTCTGTAGTACCGCTGTGGCCATAGGAAACATGGAGAGAAAAGTACTTCCTCACTATGCCTTTGAAAGTAGCTAAAGACATGTTGAAAGAGGTGAGTAGGAGGAGAGGGTCAAGACAGAACATCAAAAAAAAAAAAATAAATTTAGCAATTCACAGAAGAAAAATCAGGGCAGAGCAGTTGCCCTGCGATCTTTCAAAACTAAAACCAAAACCACTTCTCATGAATAGCCACAATCAGCAAACTCTTAGAGGTAATGTAAAGGGCAGCCACCTGAATTCCAACTACAGATCCTAGTTCCGCCTGTTTGTTTGGGCTTGTTTTGGTTTGCTTGGTTTGTTTGTTCATTTGTTTTTCCTTCTTTGCAGATAGTGTTTTCCCACTTCATCTTCCCTTGCTGGGAAGGCACAGGGAAGACAAACTCCAGATTCCACAGCTGTCACAGTTCTCCATCGGCAGTGGCACTGCTATGCCATCAAATGATCAAAGAGCTTCAGCTGAGCACTCTTCAAGCCAGATCACATCTTTATGACGCAAAATATCTAACAAAAGTTGCTCAGTGTCAAAAAGGCTCTGTTCCATTGCACACATCATTCAAAACTACAGAGGAAAGGCAGGTATAAATCAGTCATGGTTTTACAGGAGCAGAGTCTGGGTAGCTCATATGTTGAGCTTGTGTCAGTTTCTCTTCTGGCTGGCACAATAGTTTAATTGTTTCTTGTGAAGGGCCTGCTTCACCAAGGGATTTCTTGAGACAAGACTACTGGTGGTCCTTGAAAGAGCTGTACTTTGCTAGGCCCTCCTTGCTAGGAACAAAGTGGGATATTGTTGGTTTGAAAATTGTAGTTTGAAAACAAGAGTGAGATTAACATGGTAGAACTATAGTTTTAAATCTAAAATAGATTAAATTTGGAGTAAGTTGTTTTATTAAGACAACAAACATGCCAGACAAAAATCTCAAGCATTTGGGAAATCTAGGTCTTTCTCAGGTTTTCACATATGAGTTAAATGCTTGTTTGAATTATGAAAAATAGAGAAAATAACAGAACTTTTTTCTTGCTAAAGATGATGTCTTCTGTCATATTCCACAGTGACATGTTTAGAGAACAGATATGCTGGGCTATCCTTTCAATTCTGACTCAAACTGCACTAGCAGATGTATAAACTTAAATAAACATGAAGAATATCTGACCTAAATGGCAGACTTATTTACTCCAAACAATATCTATTCTGGGGTGGGTCCATTATAAACATGTAGTCAGATTTCTAGCAGCTTTATGAATAGTTTTAAAACCCAGCCAAAAATCCCTTTTGTTATTAGTGGATCAAAAATCACTCATTTCCATCCATAGTCCAGAAGAGAAATCATAGGGTGCCTTGGGAATGCCATTTTGCACTTTAACTACTTTGCAAAACACTTCTATCTTGAACGTACTTGTGATCTAGCAAGCAAAAAAAACTTTTATACTGAATTCTATTTGCTTAATTCTCTAACCATTTAATTAATCCCAAAGTAAAGGAAGTTCACTTCCTTTAAATGAAGTTACTTCCAATTTAGATTACTGTCTTACTTATGTATTCTTGTAAATACATTCTAGCAGTAAAAATCCATAAGGCTGCAAAGGTGTAAAAGCTAGTTCACAACAGAAATGCCATTACTCTTCTTGTTATGCCTATGGACAAAAAACCAACCAACCAACCAACCAACCAATTGAATGAACAACAACAACAAAACCACAACACAACAGTGATTTTGATCTGTAAAAAAAAGAAAAAAGACCCTCATAATGACTAAATGACATAATGACTAATTATGGCCCTCGTAATGACTAATGGAGGAACTCAATCACAACTGTCTGCATGTAAGCTAAAAAAAAACCAAAAAAACACAACAACAATAACAACAACAAAAAAGCTTCTTTTTGAAATGTTATTATTCTAAATTCATGTAGTAGGTGATGAAAATATTTAAAAGAGAGATGGAGTGAGAGAGGAAAAAATACGCTGGATCTGCTTCTCTCCACATCTGTAAGTCAATACTGAAAAACTAAGACAGATGTATCTATTATGGGTGTGTTCCATTGTTCACTCCAATTTTATTTTCCAAAACTAAAAAGTATTGATATTTACTTACAGAAACCCATGCAGATAGGTTATGTCCTGTGTAATTTAATTTTACATATGATAATTGTAGCTGGGAAATAATAGATGAAATTCAATTAATTTTTCCACAGGAATTACATTATCTTAATGACTTTTCTCCCTCAATCATTACTAAGCATCCTCAACTCTCCTTCATGATGGGTTCTTTATTAACATTATGAAAGGGCCAACTACTTCAAAATTTGCCATATTTAAACTACACAATTTAGCATGACAACATGAATACTGGGTTTCACTCATAAGAATGTAAAGGAAAGTTTTATGATGTTAATGCAACAGATGCTGGGGATGATCTACTGTAAAGTTCTCTAAAACTCATCTCTTCCTAAGTGACATCAAATTTTCTCTTTTGGTGACTGTTGCCTCAAATTTGTATCACCTCATCAGCTTCTCATAGTGTTAGACATGCAGATATTTTCCCACTTTTTGTCCTAGAGTGAAACATATTGATGGCTCTTGAAGATTTGATAGTTCCAGCTGCTGTTCTTTTTCTCATTTTTCACTTTCAACCATCTTGACAAAAAAAAAAAAATGATCAAAGGTAACTTGCATTAACTAATGCCACCTTTCCTCCTCTATAAATAACTTCCTTTCTTCCTCCAAAATTAATTTCCTAGACATTTTTCAAAACTCAATTGTTCTCTTGCCCTTCTTCAAGGAAAAAAAACATATATAATAAAAAATCAGGGCCTAAAAAGGTTCCTATTTTAGCTACTCCCACAAAATGAAAATAAGAGAAAAGCAAACTTTCATTTTGTCTAGTAGCTCTAGCTCTGTTTTCCTATCTCTTACCTTCATCTGTTGTTTTTCTTTGAAGAATTAATCTTCTATATGGTGAAGAAAGGACTGCAAAATATTCCTTGATATTTAAAATAGAGTTATCCTTGCATTTTAAAACACATAAAACACACACTACTATAGCAAATAGGGAAAGGAAAAACAAACAAACAAACAAACAAAACACTTCAAAACTCCAAAGCAAATACTAAATATAGTGATGAGACAGATTTGCTTATTATCCATCAAAAGAGAATTAGAAAAAAAATCTACAGAAGAAATTAGCCTTGTACCACAGTAACCTGTATAAAATAGTAGTTGCCTCCTGATTAAATTAAAATGAGACAGAAATGTGGAAGAGCCATCAGTGTTGCTGCGCTGTCTTTCACTTTCTCTGAGAGACAGTGTAGTCCATATGTAACTTAGCAAAGAAAAGCAAAACCTGTGTAAGCTGCACCTTCAATAACTACAGCTTCTGCCTTACGAAAAGCTAACATTGGCTGGGGTAATTCTGTATTTAAGTATCTGAGAAGATAATCAGCCCTAAAATAATGACATTATCAAGCAAAAAACTCCTTCAAAACTAGAATAATGTTATGTAAACCTTAAGAACAAACCCTGTGAATGAGACACTGAATACCTGTAGTCTACTCTGCTACTACACTATTCATTTTCCTACCACAAAATATTTTCAAATAATTTAAAAGAAAATTCAAAAGAAAATCATATTTGCAATAACTAAAAAAACAAATACAAAAGAAGATAATCCAGTATATTGCTATGGTGCACTCTGCATGCTCTGCTATTGCCAAAACAAATAGAAAAGCAAGCAGACAAAAGTAATTGCACAATAAGGTATTTTTTTCACAATCATCCTTTTTTTTTTTTTTTCACCCCAAATTTGAAAACATTTAGCTGCTGCTCTGCAAAATAAGATTTATTATATTTTCTGGTGCTGAATTTCTTGCCCTCTTCTCTGTCAGCAACTTCATTCCTATTACTAACTTCATTTTTATCTCCTGCAGACATTCAGATATGTACATGAACAGAGATATTCTGTAACAGAGGACACTGGCATGGAGGTTGCTGGCAAAGCAAAAACAACAATAAAAAAGAAATGAAATTGATCTCAATTTAATGCAGGTGAGTAAAAAAGATATGTTGTTTCAGAAGAATATATATGATGTTTCAGGGAAATTCTCAAAGGCATTTTTGAAACAGTCTTTTTCTACTTTTCTGAAACCTGGTAGCATCAGTGGTGTCAGTGAAGCAAGCCTCCAGATGGGCTTTGTCATTTACTATGATAAAAATGCAAAGGTGCTGTATCTGCATCTCTGATTTGAATCTCCAAAAATAGCTTATGCATATTGTGTAGTCCAATACCTTGCACATCCTCATCAACCTACCCGTTCTGCGTGCAGCCTGTCAGTGCACCAAATGGGCAAATTGTGCCTAATGTAAGCGCTGTTAATTCAAGGGAAAAAAAAAAAACAAAGCAAGCAAAACAAAACAAAAAAAGTTTTGTTAACTGTAGTTTGTTCCATCCCTTTCTCCCGCACATGAAATAAGGCATTTTGGAAACAAACAAACAAACAAAAAAAAGTGCAAGTTTTCTGTTTCATCTTTGATTGTAGTAGAGTAGCAGGGAAATGGACTTGTGCAGTATAGCTCTTAATAAAAGATGATATGCTGTATTTCTAACAGGGAGAGCTACAGCTACTCTGGCAAAATAGGGACTAGAGCTGTCCTGGGTCACAAAATCTCTGAAGAATGAACCAGACATCCAGCCAACACTCTCCAAGGTCTCATGGCTGTCAAATAAGAAAAAATAACCCTCATTCACTGAGACAGAAGGAAAACTTCACAGCTATGGGCCAGAAATTCAAACACCAGTTCTGGGCAAAGCTGTTGAGATACTGACATATCCAAGGGCATAAGTGAGCTATGTATGTAAGTACCCATAAAAGTCTAAGCAGGTTTCTGTAATGCTGTTAAGGAGGTAGGTGAGAAATGGTTTCATCTTAATGTATTATAGACAACTCCAGGTGGACTTGGTAAAACCGCCCATGCATTGGTGCCTGGCACCATTTGAGATAAAGGAGATGCTTCAGATATCTGCATAAATGGTCAGGCAAGACGCAGGCTTTATGTGAAGCCCTCCTCTTCTGCAGCAGCAGCTGGAGGCCAGATGAGACATGTTAGTTTGTCTCCTGTATGTTCAGGAAAATGAACTGGGCCTATCTCTGATCAAGATAGAAGCTCAATTGTTTAGGTTAGTCTCCAGTTTCTAAAATATTCTAAAATATTGGTGCCTCACATAACCTCAGGTGCCAGAAGATTTGTATGGAGCAGGATATATAACATAGGCTTCATGGAAAACTGGCACCCTTTGAGCAGCACTGGAGAAGAATGAAGATACTTCATGGTACTCAAAATAACCAAGATCAGACAAACTCTCTCACATCATATATGTATGTGTTTTAATTTCAAAATGAATCCAGTCTAAATAGGCCAAGGCAGACAGGTGTTGTTGTTGTTATTATTATTATTTTAATTAACAAATATTTATGAAACATTTAACAATTTTTTTTTCTTTTTTTTTTTTTTCTTCTAAGGAGGAAGAGTTTCTGGAAAACAGCCTGTGTCCCACAAGATTCAGGGCTACCTAAGAACACATCAGAACTTCTGATCTGCTTCAGTAGTTTGAGAGGAAAATCCACCTAACTCCACTTAGAATTAAGTAAATAAAATGAAAACTTTCCTGTGATACGCAGAAGGTCACAAGGTTATCCAAGGCTTCTAAGCGTTTATTTCTGTAAAGCTCTGAAATCAGAACTGAACACTTTCAGAAAGATGAAGAAAGGAACTGAGATGTAGCTAGTGTTCAGCTTGAAAAGAGCAACTTGTAATGATGATCCAAAAAGAGATGTATATTAGGATAGTCACAGTCCTGAATGAAATGGGGGAAGAGTCTGTACAACCATATGATTATAACTTTCAGGTAAAATAGGCTCATGTCTTTTAGTGACCATACACAATAGCAGAGAAGGAGGGCTACAAATTAGTTCCATCAAGTCATGATACAACTGTATTTGCATCCACTATCGTTTCTGAATGAACAAAAAAGAAAAAGATGATTTAGAATGACTTGTGTCCCTACCCAGCCCACTCCAAGCTTACATCTAGCTCCTGAGGCTCTAACACCCCTCTAATACTCCTTGTAACTCCAATGCCCAGCACTAGATTACTGGGTACTCACATAATGTGGGTATCAAAAACTTGTCAAGATTGCAAAAATAATATAAAAGAATGCATATATAAATCCTGCATAACCAGAAATGCAAATGTATATTAAACGTGCAAATGTATATTAAATGTACTGCTTACAGTAAGATTTGAGCAAGAATAACATACATTTTTTTTTCCTGAAAGAAGGAAGTGACAAGATATACTCTAGACTCCCGAATCCCATTTTGCATTGCAATCTTCAAGTCACTTAAGTTGTGTGTTTTTCTTTTCTTCAGGTCATGTGTTTTTTTCCACACAGATAAAAAAATCAATATTCAGTCATGCCTTAAAATGGTTTATTCAATGGATGAGCAATGTTGGTGCAGGATGTAGAATGCAGAGAATAGATTTCATGAATAGATCTCTGAAGCTTTTGTTCCAGAATTACCACCAAGTCTGTAAAGAAGCTAAACTGCATTCCTTCTTTGTATTTTCCTCTCCGCACTCTATATTATTGTTGTGTTCAGAACATTTAATTTTCAAATTTGTATTTAGTTGCAGGGTCTATGAAACTGTCTGAGATACAGCGATCTACTTTGGACCCTTAGAAACATAGATCCCAGAATGTCTTATCTCCTGAACAAATACTTAAGACAACATTCACCTTTTCACTTTTCTTTTGAAATTACTCTGCTGCCTGTTAGAGTGCATAAAATAAATTTCCCTTTGAGAAAGGAAACACATGCAAATGTTGTCATTTTGTTTCTTTTTGTCACGTATTCTTTTCTCTCCTTGTCTAGTCACAGATCACAAATGAATGTAAAATGCATATAGAAATTGTGACTACATTTTCTGTGCCGTCACTCTGCAGTTTCTTAATTTGTTAAAGAAAAAGTCTGTATGTGCCTGATCTAGACTACTTCTAATTTCTGAAACTGTATAGAGCTTCCTCCACTTTTCTTTAGGAGATTATTCTACAGCTTATCCCCTCCTTTTGTAAGAAAGCATTTTGTTACATGATGCATGAAATTTCTCCTTCTTAATTGTCATTCATTACTTGTAGTTACACTCACGCTCAACATCCTAAATAATTCTTCTTGAACGTTGCTGTGTTCTCCCTTAAATATTTGACAATTGACTTGTGTCCTTGTTAGTCAGTTCTCAACTAAGTTAAGTAACAATAAATCACACCTGGAGAATCAATCATTCCCAAACAACCCTACTGAGAACTCTTCTTTGAACTTGTATTCTAGTTCTTAAGAAGTTTTCAGAGAGCTACATTCTAGCATGAAAGTCTTATAAAGATGAACTTACTTTCTGCACCATGAAACAAGGATCTGGCCTTTCCATTGGCATCTCTCATGGCAACCTCATGTCTCACCATTTGCTTGTTTTATTTTCACGTATGGGAAATAGATCTGTAACTCCCTGAGGGGATAGTTTTCATTTGTCCAAGCTAGTTGTAGTGTTCTGTAAATTACTTTTATTCTCTTGATCATGCTCTGTTTCCACTATTATTTTTAAAGTTTTCCTCATTTGCAACAAATGGCAAATTTAATTTATGTTCACCTTCATCTCCCAGATCACTCATACTGTTAAATAGAACTCACTGATCTTATTTTATTCAACACAGATCAGGTATGTAGGGAATTACTTATTTAAAAATTAACTGTTAGAATTTAGAGCTGAGGTAGTACTGTGACTGTGACAGATGAAAGGGTTTAACAAGAAATAATAACAAAACTTTCCATACAATGTATTTGTCAAATGCCTTTAATAACAAATAAGATGGAATCCAAAAGTAATCCTTGTGTCACAGAAACTGAACTCATCTCTTTCTAGTTAAACTAGTGTTGTGTAATAGTAGCCTTTGATTATAGGTGTTCAGCTAATTTTCAGTCCAAAAGAGAACATGTCTATCTAAGCTAATTTGCATTCATTTTTAAAGTAAAAGCATTTTCTATGAATATGAAATTAAATCCAATTTCTCTACAAGCTGAAGTTAGTACAAGAGCCTTCTTTTCATGGCATTTTATTCCATTTTTCTGTGAAAGTCTAGAGAGAATTCCATCTGAATGTCTTACCCTCCTACATCAGCCAAACTGTTGATTTCATTCTGTTACCAATACTTGCTGACTAGCTTTTGTTCAGCTCAGAGGGATTTTTTTCCACTTGTTTTACATCCGTGGATGACTGGCCAGACTTTGCTTACCTCTGGAACTTCTCTATCCCTGTTGACTAATCCATGGGCCTCAGTAAAGAAAGCAGGATACATTCATAATATTCTGAAAGGGTAATGTTGCTTTTAAATTAATTGGCAGACATTGCATTGCTGGTAGGTAATATATTTTCCATTTAAATCTATATAATGCTGTTCATAATGTGTAAAAATTAGTAGGCCCATGAGAGGAACAATGGGAACCAACTTTGATGGACCAAAAATCCCCACCCCTTCCCCAGCTCAAGCTAGGCAGTGAAGCATCTACCTGTGCTGTAGTTGGGAACTTCCCTATAGCCCTGCACCTGCAGGCTTAGAATTAGATTTCATTCTCTTGTTTTAGGGAAGACTTGGCTCTCAGCTTTCTTCCCAAAGCTCTTCAACTATCAAGTTTCACAAATGTTTTTGGAAGCAATTTGTACTCGGATAGCATAGGACACAAAATGGAAAGAGGCTGGATGTCTGTATAAGCTTAAAGCTGATTACTAATTCATCACCCACATATCAGCTACCCCAGAATCATTAATCACCAGGAGTGGTTCATGACAGCTCCGGAGCTTTTAAAACAGGAAAGCTGGAAGAAGTTTTGGAAAGTACTATAGGAGTTTATTTTAATTTCAGCAAATTTCCCCCATGTAAAATTGGTTCTGAATGCATCACCTACACCCGCTTTCCTGAATTCCAGTAACATTTTACATTTATTGGCATGAAGATCAGGATAAGTTGGCTTTGTTTCTCCTCCCCACTGCCCCTGAGGAGTTATTCTGTCCACAAGAAATGGACAAAAATGTTTAGCAGCAAGGACTGAAAGTTTAGCTGCTTATCTGGAAAAACAGGGCATGCCTGAAGTCATGACAATGAAGTCAGAAGAAAACACACACTTCTTCTGAGCCAACCCTCAATCACTGTTCCCTTCTGGTTGTCTATGGAGCACAAAAAGAAATATACTAACCGACTTTTTTTTTTTTTTTTTTTTTTTTTTAACTTCAGAAATGGCAATTTCTTTTGCCTCTGGTGTCTTGTTGAATAGACAAGCAAGCCCAGCAGTGGTTAGCCTGGTTGTTTCTGGCTATGCAGTACTATGCTAGTTCATAGTCTGCTCTGTGTAAGATTTGTTATGATCTTGATATTCTGCATTTTCTGTGCTGGTTAATACATGGAAGTGAACTTGAGAACTGTTCAAAAACCTATGTGTCTCCAGTGTTCATAAATCCACCTTTACAGCTTCTGCACAGATCTAGGCGTTTACATCTTTCAGGCCACCTCTCAGGCATTCTTCCTAGCACTCCCTCTGTGCTCTCCTGTTCCTAACTGATGCCATTCTTCTGGGTATTGTCCTGCCAAGGCTGGGTTGTTCTTGATCCTCCTTGACAAGCCCTTTCACATCCTAAAACCTCCCCCTGGATCCTGTATCTTCCTCCCAAGACCACTTAGTGCATTTTGTGAGGTATGGCACTATTGAGTTTCTGTAAGAAGCTAGCCTTGATTCATCTCCTGCTGCTGCCACATCCTCCAAGACTCAGGGGAAAACTCTCCCAGTCTCTCCACACAACCTCTCCAGTTCATGGATACACCAACATTTCCTTCTATCCCAGCTTCATTTTCGTAAGACAATATTGCCTCTACTTCCTGTGCATAAAGTGCACAGGCACTGCCTGCATTTGAGGGGTGCAAGTAATGGTCCAAGAGGCTGACTTAAAGTTATGCAATATACATGTACGGAAAATCACATTTTATTACTATTGCATATTTTCTATCTTTGAAAATTGGATTATTTTTTTTCCTCAACAGTGCAGTTGATACCTTCAAATCATAAGTAGAAGCTGTGAGTCTGATGTGAGTCACCTGACTTACAGAATCTCAGGATTCAATTAAAAGTATGAATTTCTAAGGGAAATCATGAGACTGAAACATTGATAATATCTTGTAAACCTTATATCTATTTAACAGAACTCAACTTCACTGTGCATACATAGCCTTAAAGTATTGGCAAACATTTGCAACCGGTCTTATATCTCTCCCTTCTGAATGTTTTACCATGTGCATTGCTTGTCAAGATGCAAGCATTTTTTTCAGTGGAAAAATATAGTTTGTGCTTTCCAGAAGGTTAGGTTAGATTAATGGTCCCTTCCAGTCTCAAAATCTATAAGGCTGTTCTACTCTATTGTTTTTTGAGGTATTTCTAATAGAGTTTTCTTCAAGAAGGACTGGCTTTCATAACACATAACTGAAATGTTGCTATTGTTAGAGAGAGGATATTTGGAAGCAGATCTAGTAATGACTGATTTGTATATATGCAGCACATCTGGCACATGTGGATGCATCAGAACAAAAGTGCCTGCTCTGTGGAATCAATGTATACGCCAACATTAGACAGTCATTTGGTATGTCTGCACCAGACCAATGCTCTTTCATGTTCTATAGTATTTTCTACTATGACAACCCACATGAAAAATCCTGCAAAGCTAGCACTGCATTCTTTTGACTTCCTCCCTTAAAGAACCTGTGTGATACTTGAGAATAGCTATAAACACCACCAGCTCCTTATGGATTAACTTGTACATCACATATTAATATAAGGTTTTCACAACAGGATCCAGATCTATTAAAATGCTGAGAACAAATCCCCACAAATAATAAATTTTATTTACATGGTTCAAAATTCTGTATCATGATGCCTATCTGTTCTATAAGGCTACATTTGGGATTAATTTGACCCACTACAATTATTTTCACATCTGAACACATCATAAAATCTCTATAAATAGATAAATTTAATGGGGAAGAGCGGCACAAGAATTATTTACTATAAATTATGAAATAAAACAAGATGGCAAAGTAATCTCTGCACAGATGAACCACTAAAATATAATTAGTGAGACTCTGCAAGAGACTGAATATACCTGAAATAGCTTTAACATGTCTTGAATAAGATATGATCTTGGCATACTTTTTAAATCCCTGTTCAGTTAAAAAAAAAAAAAAAAAAAAAAGAAAAAAAGAAAGAAAGAAAGAAAGGAAAAAGAAAAGAGAGCATGTCAGAGAGATTGATCTATACAACTAGAAAGCTGAGAAGACTACTAATGGGATAAATAACGTTTCTTTTATAGGTTGCTAGTCTGAAGGCAGTCCAGTATCACAGTACCCCAAAGCACAACAGTTTCATATTTCAGATCAGATCATATTAAGGATGGCTGGCTTGCAGGAAGGAATCAGAAGCCCAGGATTTAAAAACATGATTGCCTAAGTTAGGCTGCTAAAACACTCACCTTATTTTCAAGCCATGAATCATGGCTAGTTTTACTGCACTGGACTCCTACCACTTCTCTGCAAACTTACTGAAAAGGATTTCATTAAAGTCACTAACCTTCCTGAGCTAGATGCTAACTTAACTTTGTGTTGTCCCTCCCCATAAAGTGAACTGAACCCTGCATGTCATCTATTCTGTAATTTATTTTCATTTAATTAAATGACATGTACTTTCTAAGTTGAAGAACACAGTTATGAACCTATACATTTAAAATGACAAAAACAAGGAGAACGACTGTTTCCAACATCTGTAGCTCTATTTGTGTACATCTCCACATTACCCACCTGAACTCACAGTAACAAATGAGCACATCAAACATTTACATATTCCCCTCCCACAACCTAGAAGTTTATCAAAGTCATTTAGCTTTAGAAAGTACAATAAGAAAAATAAAGAGGGTGTTATACTATATCCTGGAGGTAAAGTTCATATAAATTGGGCCAGCAGAGGCTGATCTCACTTGTCAGGATAGCACATACGAAACACAGGCAAGTCTCTCAGGACAGAGAAATTACAGGATTTTATAGAGTAAAATTAATATACTTGAAATAAATATCAGAAGCTGGAGTGGCCAATGAACAGCTGGAGCTACATAATCCACATGTGACTTGTACAAATAATTAAATGTTCAGCCCCATTTTATTACTGGATGGCACTCACATACATTCCTCAGTTTGGCCTGATGTAGGGAAACCTATTGCGATCCAGTCTGAGATGGAGGCAGCTTCAATGTATGCAACAAGAACCTGCATACATAAACACAAATCTTCCAGATAAACAAAGATAGCGAAAGATCTCTTTGCCACAGCTTTTACTCAAGACCTGAGCAACAGGAAATTCAAGAGGACATCCAGGTGGCTGAATTCATGATGATATAGCAGACACACTGCCTCAACTGAGGTACCCATCTAGATCTCTCATGTTACTCTCAATAATTTAATCTGTCTTGTGCTGAGAGAGCTCTGCCAGCTCTCTCCTTGCATAGTCTGGCTCCAGAAATGTGCAGTATTTACCACTTAGCATCGTGAAAGAGAGCTTGTTATAAAGATGAGCATCATCACACCAAGAGACACTGCTTCTTTAAACACTCCACTACTCCCTCTGCTGACCTCTTCCCTGCTTGTAGACCAGTCATGTTGGGTTGAAAGAAGGGTGTGGATAATCAATAGAACCAGGCTGACATCCCTCAAAGAGTTATGATACTGCATGAGGCCGTATATCTAGATGGCATCAAAATGTGTCAGCTGAAAGGGCCAAAACAGCCATCAAAATTGTTTTTCTATATGGCCTGGAAAAGATCATTGCCAGATATTAGGTTTCTAAATAAGTTCCATACTGAATGAGATCAAAGGAAGAAAACAAGTATTAAATATTGAAAAAAGCATCATCATAATTCCGAGTTAAAATTATATCAGAAATGGTGTTTTAGGATTAATGTTTTCAAAGTACTCTGCAAATACGAAGACTTATGCTTTATAGATTATGATGAAAATACTTACAATATTCCTCATGTGTTTCAGCATTATTGTCAGACGGGTGCCCTCATAAGATATGACTAATTGTACTCCAGGCTTATGATCAGTTGACTGAGGACCTAAAAAAGGTCAGTTTGATTTTTTAATGAAGAAATTAGTTGAAGTAGATGTCTAAAATAATTCAGAATACATGCAACAAAATTATTGCCTGCTTAAATCAGTGATCAAATTAGAAAACACAATTAAAGAGTGTGATCAAGAAAGTGGTCTGATGTAGTACTCATCTTCTTGCTTCTTTATGCATTGACAGTGAGATTTTTGTTTTCTAACTGCCATCAATCTGAATTTCAGTGGAAAATTTGTGACTGAGCTAAAAATAATTCTATATTTTTTATTACACTAGTTAGTATTGCTGCAATTTTTCCTTTTTTTTTTTTTAGTTTAGTTTCTACAACCAAAAATAAACAAAAACAAACAAACAAAAAAAAACACAAAACAAAACACAAGTTTCCAGACCAGTTCCAAAACAATAGTAGATTTACGATAACAACAGATTTAAACTCTCCCTTCCTCATCCTGTATTTCTCCTGCTCCGGGCTGGTTTTTATACAACCCTCTCCTTTCACAGATTTTCTGCTAAAATGAATTTACAGAGTCTGACTTCATTCTCACTGAAAAAATAAAAAAAAAAAAAAAAAAATCAGTTTCCAAGCAAGAAGAATCAGGCTCGTAATATGGAATAAATGACTAAGCATATCCTGTTCCTTCCTTCTGTTGGAGGCATTGAGCCAGCTGTCTTCACTGCCAAAAAGGTGTGTCCTTGAATTGAGACATGTGTCTTACCTGTCCCACTGAGACAATGCAGACAATAAAAATGTTTTTTTTACCATGATATACCAGGTAACAGTGAACACAATAACCTCCCATTGGTATCTCTCTGACCGTTTTATTCTGCAGTGCTAACCCTGAACATGGGGGACATGAGCTGTTTTGCACCACTTGGTCTGAGGCCCAGGGCTCTCACCACACTGTGATCATCAAAGGCAGCCCAGACACTACCTGTATGAACTAGCCTGGTTTTACTTGCAGAAATAGGGTTTCATTTAATTAGACCAAGGCTATGTTGCATTCAGTATTTTATAATTACTCTACTTGAAAAAGTAAGAACTTAATCCTGCTAACCTTACAACAAAACAGTGATCTTGCAGGAACTACATTGTGTTCTGCCTTCCTCCCCATTAAAAATACAGCTGGGCTTGAGACCTCAAACAGAAAGGTGCTGCTCCCCTGCACATGTCTTGGGATCTGCCAGTAAAACATCATCCTACCACAGGGAGAGATAATGACACAAGACAAAACAATACAATAGTAATTAATTCTTTAAATAGAAACATATCATATTAAAAATGGAGGGAAGGATGATAAGAATGAAAGAACTGCCACCACACACTGGGGTTACGCAGTAGAAATAAGAGGTGTTTTAGAGAGCATCGGTACTATTCATCTTCAATAGCGGACAGGATTATCATAACTCTCTTTCAGTCTCAGCAGACACCTGTGCACTCTTTTGCTCTCTCCATTTCTCTTTTGCACATGTGCACCAGAACTGTTACAGACAGGGTTGTAAGGGCAAAAAATCAACCCCTCTCTCCTCAGCCTCTACTCTGTTAGTCAGCAGAGGAAGCAGCAAGAGGGAAGTTATAAAGAATAAGCCATGTTGGCTATATTTTTCCGAAGAAACCAAACGTGTAACCTCTTGAGTGAACAGAGGCTAAAATAACTGCTAAGCAGATAGAATTACAGTGCTGTAATGTACTACAGAGAGCCAGAGAGCTAGTGTAATTGCCATTTATCCTAAGGAAAGGAATTAAAATTAATTAAAAATAACAGTGGGTACATACAATTGCCATAATATATTTTTTTTCTGGGCAGTCTGAATATCAACACTTCTGAGTTGCTGATGTTTGGACTGGAATTTTAGAAGATGGAGCCATCTCCAGTTTCTTCCCTTTGGAGACTACAAAAATATATTTTTAATCATACCCTAATTAGAAAAGAGCCTGAAACAGACTCTTGGAAGAATTGAAATGTTATGAAGAAATCACTAAGCTAGGACTTAGAAGACTGAGATGCAGTCCTTCATTTGTTATTCTCCTTTATGAGCTGTGACAAATCACTTAGCTAGACTATAACTTATTTCATTTGTTGTATGCAAAGAAGGACAGTGAGGGATAAGAAAGTGAGGAAAACTCTATGAAGCAGAAAATGCTGATTTTTTTATTTTTTTTTCCCCTAAGGGTAACAAAAAGCTCACAATCCCCATTGCACACTCCCACTGCTCTGCAAAGCTGTTACCGTTTTTAAAAAAAACAACTGTGGGGGCCTTTTCCTTTAAGTTGCAGCAGGAAACATAGAATTCTAGGGCTTTCAACTCGGTGTAACACAAGGGGCTTGTGCTTTAATGCAAGGACACAATTCTCTTGAGGGGCTCTGTTAATTTTGTGAATTGGAGTGGGTCATCTTGAGCAGTTTAGCAAGGGCAGCAGACCTCAAAAGCTAAATTACGTCATTAGAATTCAGTGAAACATTGTGCCTTTCTCTCCTACCACTACAACCACTGCTTTTTTCTGTTTTATAGTGTGAGTGCTTACGTCCAGTGGAGGACTTCTTCTACAGTTGTTGGCATTTTCATTTAGAAAAAAAAAAAAAAAACACAACAAATGTAAATAAGTTTCTAACCAAACTGAAAATAATCAAGTGTAGGAGGAGAAAATGCAATTCTAATTGACTGTGTAAAACAGAGTATGAAACAGACACTATGGTCATGGCTATTACCAAAGCATTTGCTCCTGCTATGGGAATAAATTGAGCACTAATCAAAGCACAAAAGCAAAAACAAAACCAGCCCTAAAATGAAGAAAAAGGGGGGAAAAACAATACAAGAAATCTGGTAAATGTGGAAGAAACTTCTATTCCTTATATTTCATAATAAAAAACAGTTTCTATTAGCTAGACTTAGATGTTATATTTTAGATTCTCCTACATTCTGCACTAAATCATAGTCTTTTTGAAGTCTAGGTGATTTTAGCTTCAAATAATAATAAAATACACATACAATAATTACTTTCAGTCTATCCAGCTTGGGCAGATGGACTTGAGCTCAAACCCTGCATTTTTAGGAACTGTCATGCTCTACTTGCACTTCATTATATGCAAGCACCAAATGCCGGTCTGTTGTAGATATAGGATAAAGCTTCACTGACTTCCATGAAGCAAGATTTCCCTCCCAGGGGCCGATACTTCACTCACTGGTGTCAATGCAAAACCTGTCAAATATCAAATGAGGACCCTGGAGTAGGAGTGCCAACAGACAGAATGGCATTTGTAACATTTTTATAAATGACTCGTGTCTGCATGCCCCAGCACTTGGGAGTGAATGTCAGCTGCCAATTTCCACTACAGAGAAACTCAAACATTGTGCCAGTTTATAATTTTTTTCATCAAGAAGCATGAACACTGGAAAAAAGTGGGTCTATTCTTCTTTTTAAATGACAAAACTAAAGAAATCAGTTTTCAAATTAATTTCTATTGAAGGTGGAATAATCTTCAGACCAATCAATTATGTAGTTCTTTTATTATCTCAATGGTTTTTCTAGCCTGTTGGAGAACTACCTGCTCTAAATTCTGTATTTTGTGCAGTGTTTGCTTTAGCAGCATTTTAAAACAAGCTCTGCATTATGATTTGCACAATGCATGAGAAATATAAACAGTGGAGAAGATGCTACACGGAAAACTGATGAAATCAATAGGGAAATTATAATTTATTATACCCAATTTCACATGTAGACTGCAAAGCAATATGCAAACACTAATTAACAAAATGTCATAGCAGTACCATCAGGAAGTTAATATTATTCTGTCTTCTGTACCCTTGGATATGACTTATACCTTCTTGGTGTTAGCCTGTTCTGACCAAGCAAATGGTACTGGAACCTGTTCGATTTCCCAGGACCAGAGCTGAACACGCCTAGCCGAACAGTTGTTTGCTCTAGCTACAGTTTGGGTTTTTGAGCCTCCAGCATACCTGACAGTGGATCACAGAATCACAGAACGGTTTGGATTGTAAGGGACCTTAAAGGTGGTTTAATTCCAGCCCCCCTGCCATGGGCAGTGACACTTCCCACCAGATCAGGTTGCTCAAAGCCCCATCCAACCTGGTCTTGAACACCTCCAGGAATGGAGCATCCACGGCTTCTCTGGGCAGCCTGCTCCAGTGCCTCACCACCCTCTGAGTGAACAATGTCTTCCTAATATCTAATTTAAATCTACCCTTTGTTAGTTTAAAACCATTACTGCTTGTCCTATCACTATCTTACAAAGAGTCCCTCTACATCTTTCTTGTAGGCCCACTTTAGGTATCAGATGATTGTTGTAAGGTCTTCCTGGAGCCTTTTCCTCTCCAAGATGAACATCCCCAACTCCTTAAGGCTGTCATCACAAGGAGATGTTCCCAGACCTTTGATCATCTTCATGGCCCTTCTCTGGACTTGTTCTAATAGGTCCCTGTCCTTCTAGTGCTGGGAGCCTCAGAGCTGAACGCGGGGCTCCAGGTGGGGTCTCATGAGAGCACAGCAGAGGGGGAGAATCCCCTCCCTTGCCCTGTTGGCCACACTGCTTTTGATGCAGCCCAGGATACAGTTGGCTTTCTGGGCTGTAAACACACAGTGCCACATCATGTTGAGCTTCTCATCAACCAACACACCCAGGTCCTTCTCAGATTGCTCTCTGCCCAACCAGTATTTGTCCTTGGGATTACTCTGGCCCAGATGCTGAACCTTGCACTTGGCCTTGTTGAACTTCATGCGTTTCACACAGGCCCACCTCTCAAGCCTGTCAAGGTCCCTTGGACAGCATCTCTTCCCTCCAGCATGTCAACCATACAACACAGCTTGGTGGCATCAGCAAACTTGCTGAGGGTGCACTTAATCACACTGTCCACATCACTAACAAAGATGTTAAACAGAACCAGTTCCAATACCAGTCCCTGAGGAACACAGATATATTCACTGATTCTCACCCTGCTCTCACCCTGTAAACTAACAAGAGGTGCTTATGGCCAGCAAACATCCTAAACCCAAGTGAAATAGGAACACAATTTATGGCAGTTGCTTTACATCAAGAATGAACAACTGCAGCAGATGAGAATGCTATATAACATGAGCAAAATAGCCTACTCTCCTGAGGGAGCATTCATGAAGAATGGGATTCTTCATGGAGTGGCGTATTGTACATATTGCTTTTTGGAATGCTTGGATCTTGCTTCAGAAAGACACAGAGATGTTTCCTCTACTGCTCTAAATAGACAAAAGCACACTGAAGTGCATGCAACACTTATCAAACCTGCCAGAACTGGACCTGGGTTGTGAACTGTTATAACCAATACCAAAGATTTCTTGCTTTCATAACTTTAACAAAACAGGCTCAATTAATCATATTTTCATGAGATAAAAACTCCAGAGAAAAAAAATAAAATATATAGATTGATATAAAATAATTTTGATAGATTTTCTTTCTTCTTTTTATTTTTTAAGAATCTTTATAAAAGCCTGTCTATGAAATCATTCCTAATATCCGCTCTCACTCCCTTGTAGTGTGCTTGGTGTAATGAAATGCTGACAATATTCAGTGTAATTCAGAATCCATCCCACTGGGAATATTGAATCAGTATTCATGTCAAAGTAAATTTAGCACTGATTTTTAATCTCTTCATTGCTAGGAGCACAGTACAATTTCATAAATTTTAATTTTTATTTTACTTTAGTAAGTGTAATTACCTACAACATTTGTGAATTAAAGCTGTGTAAGAGAAGGATGCTATCTTGATCAAAATTCATAACCTGCTTCTGCTGGGCATTGGCTTTATTTTTTATTGATCCTAACTAAAAGACAGATGATTTGCTTGTGTAAAGGATGAGAGAGAAACCACCAGGTTCATGGAAAGCTGCAACCCGTACTAATCCTGCATTATTCTTCAAAACAGGCAAAAATTAAGGTGCTTATATGTTCATAAATCAATAAAATCTGTGGGTGAAGGACGTATTGTTTTCATGGTAATTGCCTTTCTCCCGCAGGCACAATGAATTTCCCACCCCAGTCCAAATATGGCATTTCTACAGGGCTTTCTTTCAAGTCAAGTGTTTCGGGGCACCCTCAGCAAAGAGGAGCCTCCAGGACCAACAGACGGTGCCCTGCCCAGAAACTCTTTGTATGCTACCTGGCAGCTTGTCATGATCACTAGCCTGCCTTAGCTGGACTTGTGTCTTTCTTTACTCACAGGACAAATTGCAATAGGGCGGTGAATGTCATGCAATGATCTAAGTGAGCTAGGTACCTGGGGTATGGCAGAGATCTAACTCCAACAACAAGGGGTGAAGCTTAGAGTAATGTATGAAAATTTTTCAAGTGAGTAATTAGTACGTACATGGTTGGTAGGCTGACAGCTGCAATCAGCTGTGGACGAGGTTCAACCTCTTTCGTCACCAACCAGAAGTGGTGGCATACGCAAAGCAACTCAGTCCATAATTCTTGATCTCTGTTTCTACAGTGTCTAAACTCATTGTGTCCTGGTGTGGACCTTGGATCTACTGCTATTCTATTAACAAATGTCAGCAACCAATTTCTAGGCTAAAGGGAGATTTTAATATACATACATAAATACATACAGACATATATATATATATATATATATATATATATATATATATATATATATATATATATATATATATATATTTCTGTTAAACAATGTTTTTGTCCCGGGCCTACAATAAATGAGTCCAGACTTTAAAAGGCAGAGTTCCTTAGCAGGAAAATGATACCCTCTGTAGCTACACTACATTAATCTCTCCTGACCAGGTTGTGATCTTTATGTAATGGGGCCACTGAGTTCACAGTGAACCAGCGGATTGGGTTTTCTGTCACGTAGCTTTCATCAAATACCCACTAAACACATTCTTACCTTTCTTTTTTTTCATCCTGTTCTCTGATTTTGAAGTAATTGACAACAAACTTAAGGACTCACCCTTCAGATTATATTGGTTTAGGACACCACCGTACGACTAATTTATTTTGCAACTTTGTTACAGTTCAGTTCATGCTTTGCACAAGATATTTACACATGGATTCTCTGTAATAACTAGGCACCTAAACCTAATTGAAATGTCAAAATCCCTCTAAAGACCCCAGACTTAAACTCCCTCATGCCTCAGCTCACTCTCATGTCTGCAACATCGGTTAGAGTCTATAGAGAGCAGCAGCCCATGGACCCAGATACATATCACATTTGTACTCCAGGCTGGATTCTCTATGGTAAGATTCAGTTTTGAATATTTAAAACAGCTAGGCCATTTCTGCATTATCCTCTCATTCTTTTGTACAAGTTAGAGCAACCATTAGTAATTTCCAATAATCATAATGGATTTAATATGATAATGGCATCCCTAATCAAATAAACTACATCGGGGGAGTTCTTCCAAAGGCTGAGAAGACAGAATAGGATTTATTTTGTTCTGATGATTTTTTTTAAATGGTCACAGCAAAAGAGATAATAAAGCCCCTGTCTGCAGAGAGAAGAAATTAACATAATGGACATGCAAACTAAATATGCTGAGCTATTCCACATTTCAGAATGGAGTGTGAGAACTGGTCATCTTGGAAACATTCTGTCACTTGGAGCAAAAAACAACCAGATGAATTGTTTTGGTGCAGGATGCAGCTGCAAGCTTATTTATGAGATTTTATTTTGCCTAAAAATTGACTATTGAAGTTTATTTTCAGTGTAGAAATAGTGCAGTGGAAGATAAGAAACATCTATGGTTTACATTATATGGTTTATGTTTTGGCCCTTAATTCTGTAATGTCAGAGATTAGATTAAATTAAGTGCTGCACAGAAGAGGAAAATGGTTAAGCATTTACATAGGCTAAGGGAACAAAGTGGAATGTCATTAGTAAGAAGTGAATTACCACTACCATTAATAATGTATGCCTAGTCATTAACATAATGTTCTGTTATTTACCTGCTCCACTCATTGTAAAAATGACTAAAGTCATCCCTAATGTTCTTTTCTTGCCCAAGTATACATTGTTCTTTGTTATGACTCATATCCTTTCCTCTAGATTCTTCTCTGAAAATTGTTTTGTAAAACAAGAAACATGCCACAGTTTGTCTAAATAAACTTTTACTTTGCATATAGGTATGTTTATTCAAAAAGAAGTAAAGCAAGGCTGAGGAACATATGCCAAAGTGAAAACAAGCTACAGGTCACATTACTAAAACATTTCTAGAGACCTTGAGAAGTCAGGAAGCATTTGTTGGTTATCTATTGATCAAAAAAAAAAAAAAAAAATCCACATTAAACACTTTATTCGCCTAAGAATAAAGAAGATTGGTAGTTCACATACCTAAGGTCACAGATGATGATGTTTCTGTGAAGGTTTTTTTGGTCCAATTCAAGAAGAAGCTGAGTACAAGCTCATTCTGAAAGAAAATAAAAATACTTCAGGGAATAACACGTGCTCTATTCCTTGAATTAGTTCTCTCAGAGCAGATTGCTGGTAGGCTTTTGATGCATATATTGGAGTCAGCAATGAAGGCCAACCTTTCCACTCCAGTCATGGGCAAGAACCCCATGGAATGATTTCTATGCAGGCACTGGGAAGACAGTGGTGCCCCTTACCACTGGCTCAGGGAGGCTGCACGGATGCCTACCTCACCCCTTTCTTTCAACACCCATCCAAATAGCAACGTGCAATATAGGCCATATATTTGCATTCTTACTGGATCTCAGTATCTCCTATATACACATTAGCAGCTGCAACTACATATACAGTGCAGCACATCTATGAAACAAATGCAGGATAACATCTTTCCTGAGTATTGTGCAGTCAGCATGAAATTTGTCCTTGGCAGAGGACCAGCCTCAAGCATCTGACCTGACCTGTGCCCCACCCTCAGGCTTAGATATTGCACATACCTGACTTGGAGCTTTAATGGATGCTCACACTGAAAAGGTCCATACAGAGTTAACTCCTACCAGAAACAGTCATATTTTACCAGCCTGTTTCAAAGAGTAAGCCACCTTACGCACTGCCCTATCACTTTGTTTTTTATGTACTGCCCTGTACTGCTCCAGTGAACATATATAACAGGTAGTTACATTCAGCTTTAGAGAATTAAACCAATAAACCAAATCCCCAGATTTGAGTATTGTGCAAGGCAATAAAAATATGAATTCTAAAATGAACTCTTATGATTCCAAATCAAAGGTGGACAGTAATTACATGTTATTCCCTTTTTCATAAAGTCATATTTCAGAATGTCCATTCTTTAAGACTGTAAGAATTGCTACATTCATACTGATGCCACTTGGACTGATGCATTAACAAATGGGTTGAACAAGAGTCTTTTCTGATTCTAGCATTAAAATGCCACCTTTTTTTTTTCCAGGCCATGCAAAAAAAAGTCTCTTATCGACAAGATGTATTTCATGTAGCTTTTGTATTGTTTCAGTTTGACAAGATGCAGCATGATTTGTGAAAGGAAAGAAATAAAAGGAAGAGTTTAGTGACAAATGCAGCTAGTGAGGAATTACTGTAAGTTCAGCAAACAGAAGAACAAGCTGTATATGGTATGGAGATAAAATTTAGCAATCTGGATTTATTTTAGCAGTTGTCTTTTGTTTTTCATTCCACTGCTTGGGATTTTTTCTCCCACATTAATATTTGCTTTAAAAAAAATAAAAAAAAAAGATAAATCAACATTTTTTTCTTTGAATTGAATGACAAATAATGGAGCTATTATCAATGGATTGCCGATATACCTGTCCGTTCTGAGCATAAGTAATTATTTTCTCATCTCATGAGGATAGGTTATAGTGGAAAGCCCATACACCTGCTTCAGCTTTTAACAGCTTTAAACAGCCAAGTTACTCCCTGTGGGACCTCCATTTGCTCTTTCAGCACAAGTCCCAAGGGTAGGAAATCTCAAGTGTTGAAAGAATGTATTTTTTTTGGCAGCTCAGCCTTTATTTGACAGCATGAAAATAAGCAAAGAAACTTAGGTAGCCCTTTGAGTTGAAAGATCTTGAGAGAAGTGGGTAGGATGTGGAAGGAAGGATACACTAACTGACTTGAAAGAGAAATAGAAAAATTCCACACTGAGCAGCCTCGTGTTCTGCTTCCTCTGCTTACTCTGTCAGCAATCTGAAAATAGATATAATAGTGAACAGAGAGGTTTGTAAACAGGAGATGGGAAGATTTTTTTTCAGGAGAGAGTTCCAAATTCTCTTCCTAGAGGAAAGAACACTGAAAAAAAAGGACATTTGGTTTAAGAACACAAGAAGAATCAGTGCAGATCATACACTTGGCATGAACATAACGGGCATGTACATGGCTAGTTCCACAGCACTAATTTCAAAGCATTCCCAGTCTGTGTGTCCATTGTATTCAACTGGTATTGAAGCATGCGGGCAAGCAGCAAGGATAATGTTGGTAAATGGAAAGAAAAAAGCAGGCCAGGTTGCAGGGGCAGATTTATCAATGGCAAAGTGTTTCAGAAACAATGGAGGTGCTCTGTTACAGGTTTGCTTCAATAGGCATTTTGTACACTGCTATGTACAAGACAGCATTTTCTCCCTGAACTGTGCTAATCTACCTACTGCAGGATACCACCATTTAGGTTTCCATCAGCAAAGTATATAAGTACCTTCTTAAGTTTACTCTTCATCATCAGATCACCAAAACACATGCTGAACTTACAGGTGATTCCTAAATACTGTTGCAGTTAATGGGACTTCAATCAATTGGACACCAGTCCAGGACTGAAGCACATGCTTAGAGTTAAGCATACATCTAATCACATTGCTAAGCAGAACCAGGCACTTCAGAGCCTTGAATGCATGCATATATGGTCAAACGCACATCATATTTAGGTGGACAGAGTGAACAAGCAATTGTTATTACAAAGAAGTGCGACCATAGGTGGGAAACTTAAGATCCCATGACTGTCTTGGCAGATGGGCAGGGACTGAAGATGACCACAAGAATTCATCTACTATTTTTCCCCTTAAATTATTATCTTTAAAACAGTAAATGGAAATTCCATAAGATAACAGCCATTTGGGGATTTTTAGGAAAGCCCCCTACCAGTTCTCTAACCATTCTTACCTACTTAGATAACAATTTAAAAGGTAATGTTGGTATTTTTCCAGGTCACTCAAAAACATTAATCTTTTGGGGAGCAGCCAAGTACGTATAGGTGCATCAGTGCTCGTCTGGTTAGAACTCTTGCGTGACCTTTATTCAGCCATTATCTCAAAAGAGATGAATTCCACCTTCACTTACACTAGTATACAGCTGATATAAGCAATTTCAATGACATCAGGGGGACTAGCACAGCCCTGTACCACTGTAGCACAGTAGAATTTGTCACTGCTTTCCATTAGAGCTTAACTAGAAAAGTACTCTGTTGTTAGTGAAACACAGCCAGATTTCAAGCCAGATTTAATTTCATCAAAAAAAAAAAAAAAAGAAAGAAAGAAAAAAAGAGCAATCTGCTTTGCTTTCAGCACTCTTTTCAGCTTTTAGAGTAGATTTGGGGTCAGAGAACACCCAAGCACCTGTTATACTTAACCAGGATGGAGAAGCAGCAGGAAAGAAAGAAACCAGAAAAAGCTGACCTTGTTGCAGCTATTATAAATTCAGGAAAGGACAGAGGAAAAGAGAGGACTTTGAACCCTCCCCATTTGGGCTCTGCTTGATATCTGCCTGTAGGAGTACAAGAGTGGTGGGAGTTTAAGGGACCCACATAACTTAGGTATGCTTTGTACCTTTGTGTTATATAACTCCATGCAGGCACTGCCAGAGATATTTTCTCAGATCTGTAAATCTCAAGTAGCTCCAGTGAATAAAATACAAATGAAATTTGGTAAGCTCTTATCAAGCTTTGTTACTTCTACAGTGCAAACCATTAGTCACTCTAGAACCACATTGTGGGCCTGTTTTTCACTGTATGTTTGAAAATGAGCGAATATAGTCTACAATCATTTCCATTTACATCCTCTTTAAAGTCATTTCACACAGCCTTCAAGTCAACATAAAGCTTCTCATAGAATCCATCCATACCTGATACACTGTCACTGTTTGCTTATCTGATTGCACTTGGTTTATCTCTGCCCCCTAAATTTTTAAATAATTTGGAAAATTAAAGAGAAAATTTTTATAGCAACAAAACACAATGCACCTCATTTCTTCATACTAATTAGCTTACTGTGCACTTACACGTATTTTGTTGTTTTTTCCCCACTAACACCAAATGTGATAAACATCTCCCCTCAAACCTCCCTACCCACCACACTTACAAAAACAGCCTATGTGAAAGATAAGGGATGAAAGAAATAAGTTTGTTTAAGGTATAATCTTAACTACATAGTAGTTTTGCAAGATCAGTATGTACATGTATATCTAATGTCTGAGCTATGCTATCAATAACAATATGTACATATTAAATGCCACTTCTTTTAAATGATGAGAGATGGGGAAAGTATCCATAGAAAGTTACTATCTGGCCGTTGGTACCAAATACACAGCACAGCTACATCGTACATTGCTTTAGATTCAGTTTTATATTTTTATTTGTAATGCCCAAGCCAGGTGCAAGTTGTCCTTTAAAGATAAGCAAGAAAACCTTCAGCTTAGTCAGTATCTAAATGCTGCTGCTTGTCAGCGGGGCCAAGAGCAGACCCAATTAACAGAGACTTACCTTGCTTTTGTGTTCACAGGGAGCGTGCAACCTCCTACAATACTACTGAAAAATGACAAGCCACTAGGGCAGTCCTAATTTATATTTGTTGTGATTTGGGCTGCAATCTCCATTCAGCCCATCACTCGGAGTTAAGAGTAAAATAGAGAAAACTGTAATAGTAGGTGGCAGCAGCTGCCTTTTGTCATAGATTTGATTTATACTACAACAGTGTGTATTTTTGTCCTCCCCCATGTTACCAGCTGTCCAATTTTTGTTCCTTGATGTTTCACCTATTATTTGTGGCAACACTTGGCTATTTTGCCATTTAAAGAAGCAAAACTTCAGGAGTCTAAACATGGTTGAATATGTAGCCTTGCTTAGCCTGATCTAGAAGACTCAAACATACCAGCGCATGCAGCTCATCAGTCAGTCAGCAACAGTGCTTAATATTTCTATGATGTGATCACACATATTGCCATTGATTTGAGGGGAGTAGAATGGAATTAAAAAAGATTCTGAAACACATTTTTGATCATGTCCCAAATGAAAATATGAAAATCAACTTTTGCATTTTAGTAGTTGATGTTATGGATATAGCTTGTTGTTCATGTATATAGTCTGGTGGAGTAGTTATTTATAAATGAGTGTTAACCTGAATTAAAAAACAAGAAAACAAACAAACAAAGCATTCCTATTTCAGGCAACTCTTTAACAAATGTCTATAAGAAAACCAGTAATGAGGTTTATGCTCAAAGTAAGCCATAGGCTTAAAAAACTTTGAAGAAAAATGGGCATAAACACGTTTAAGCATTTAAAATAGCCCAACAGCAAATATCTCCATCAACAGATTTCTCAGCACAGACCAATAAGGATGTGATACTACAACTCAGAGGTAGAAGAAGGTGGCTTGATGCTTCTGTTCTTTAAAGAAGAGTTTAAAGAAATACTTAATTCCATTTGAGCTACAGTACAAATGAGAAGACAGCTATTTCCCACATCCCTTCCTTTGTTCAAACCATTTAGCAGAAAAGGTCAGTGACATTCTGACCTACTCTTAATCATAACACAATTTTCACAATTAGAACTTAGTCTGGACTGAAAAGCATGCACTTAAGGCATGACTGAGGAACAAATTTGGATATAATCCAATTCACTTTTTATTTCTAGGGTTTTTAATTACTTAGCTGATAGAACCAAGCATGCAGTTGGTCCTGTGCAGACTTGACTAACTCTTCAGTGCTGAAAAAAGGTGGTCAATGGTGTCCAGTGAATCGCAGTAATGTGTTTACAGTGATAACAAGGGTATTTAATTATGAAATAAAAACTCTTTCCCTTCTTGGCTTAGCATCATCTCAAACAACGCTCCAGGATACCATCGAGCTAAAATACAGCAGACAAAAATGGTTGTGTCAAGAACATACAAGGATCCCTGTTCTACAGGCATCTACTCTTACTTTTCTTCTCAAATTTCAGAATGAATTATTTAGTCCGACATAGTTTTACTCTTTCATAGGAATGACAGTTTGGTAAAGCTTGAGAACAGACATCTCCCTAAATGGTTTTGGTCAGGCTGCCCTAGAAATTTGAGAAAAAGGATAAATTTGACTGTAAAGTGGTCCTATGCATGCAGAGAGAAAATAATTGTGTTTATTTTTATCAAGAAATCCTCCTAACTTGGCTTTCTGCTCAGAGTAAAATCAAGAAGACGCTATGACACTTTTGAAAGAATCAAAAGGGAAAAAGTAAAAAAGAAGCCTTCAGCTGGGAGTACAAAGGAAATTACCCACTGACTGGTATCCTTGTTCTAAGTGGGTCAGAATACATCAGTTTTCTAAATTTCTTACATCTCCCAGCAACAGAAGCATATTGAAGTAAAAATAATAATTCAATGTTTATAGAGTATCAATAATTTTAAAGGTTATCACTGAGAATTGCAAGTCAGATGCATGAAGGTTAGCAAGATGATTTCCAGCATGCAACAGAACTTTATAGATGGAAATAATCTCATTACTCCATTTACTATTGTGCCCCCTCCAAGTCCTGCACACAAGTAGCTGTATGATTGCTTTAAGCATGTAATTGTTTTATCCTCCTCATGGTTTACCAGTAGAGGCTGTACCAGACTTGAATGGTTTTTAGCAGCTGAACAGTCCAGCATGTCTGCATACCCCCCACTGGACCAGTTTAGAGCTACACCAGCATATGCTCTCAAACAGATCGGCTCACATTTCCCTACAAATACCCTATTCATTGTTGTGTCCTAGTGTCTCAGCAGCAACACTGGAAGAACTTATCCATCTCCACAGGTGTGCACTGCAGGACTGTAAAGGGAGGAGGCAAGGAATTAGGAAGCCCATTGCAAGGCAGCACGGTAAGAGCAGGAGGGAGAGGAGAGCTGTGTGTGGTTAGAAAGTGTTTTTATTACCATCCCAGGACTTTAAACAGTCTGATTTTTCAATCGTAGATTAGACTTCAACACAGCAGTGCTTGGCCTAGATTGAAAATTCATGTACCTTACAGAAGCCCAGAGAACAGCAGAAGACAGAGAGCTCTTCATTTCTAGGTCGCATTTTTCCTCTGCTGTGACCAAAAGGTGCTAATGTAAAACAAACCCGTGACTCTACCTTGAGTGACAGAGTTTACACAACAATTAACCTCAACCTGTAGAGTTTATTTTGCAAGGTCAGTCAGGAGAGCCAAGCACAAGTCAGCTGTCCATGTTAAATTAAGTGCAACTCTGTGACACACATATAATCTATCACTGGAAATCTTCTCAATTTCAACTTGGCACATAATTTTTATTAATAGTAATAAGTAAACTCCTGTTTGGTTTATGTATGGACAATTTTCTCTTTAATCTCCGCTACGTAATCACAGCTGGGAAAGTTATAAAGGTAGGCAGTAAGCATTTTTCTCCTCTCGCAAGATGTTTGAAATTTTGAAGAAAAAATATCCCATCATATCCCTCTTTTGGCACCCTAGACTGTTGACATTATTAAACCAAAACAGCCTGAGTTTGTGCTATAGCCCTGAGGCAATGGGACATGACAAGGCCCATCTGGCAGAAGCCCAGGCTCTGCTAAAGAATGTGCTACCAGTGAAACAGCAGAAACAATGTAGGAGATCATGCCCCAGCTCCCTTGAATTTATTAAACTCCATATAACCATAGGGTCCAATCTTTCCTGTCCATCCAACACCTTTCCTGTCTATTGCTGCTCACAGGAAGACACTTCTTTTTCTCAGACCCAGTAATTGACCATTCAACTTATGAAGTTATGCAGCATAATTTAACATGATGCCGTTAGCCTGGTGTTTTGCAATGTTGAGGTGAATAAGGCTTTGTCCTGGGCCAGACAGTGAAGAGTCAGTTTTTGTTACTATTGTGACTGTCCATTTTGAAATAGGAGGAAAACACCAAATCTTAGAAAACGATGAATAAAAACCTGTCAATTTGAATGGACACAATATATCACTCTGATAATGAAATATTCTGATTTTGCTTTATTTGCAAAAGTTTCTTCTACACATTACTTAAATTTTGAAATGAAGAGGTAGCTCTGTCTGAAAGAACGGGACTTTTCATTTAATAACTGTCAAAATCGAACTTTTCAATATTTCAAAATTTACTCCTTTTTTTAGACATTACATTCCTCAGAACCTACTCCTTACTGTCAAAAATACAGTGAATTACTACTTTTGGATGGCAGCAAAGGAAGAGAAGTTATTTTGAAAAACACCCTGCCAGGTCTAATAAACTATTTTTCAGTCATTCTTGTCTTTGTCTTAAGCTCTGATGAATGCTACAATGGATCCACCTTAAAATGGGTGCATCAGAAGTGTCATTTATGGCATTTAGTTTTTCAGACGAGGCAGTGGAAAGCTTCCTGATTCTTTTGGTATTATGCTACTAAAAGTCATGTGCAAATAAAATAAATACCGGAAATGCTCACATTTGCCATTTTGATGGATCCACTTAATAGCTGCTTCAGATAGAGATTCAAATCCTTCACTCTTTTATGTTCAAGATCTGCAAAAGGTATATGCCATGAGTGGGGAAACCTGCAAGAGAAGAGTATTTGTAATTATTACTCTTGTACTGTATTTGCTGAAAACATTTCCAGGTCTACTTAACAGAACATTAACTCTTTCTAAGATGTTTTGCTGGCAGGTGAAGGGATGGGTAGTTTACATAGGACTGTTTACTCTCTGCTTCTGGTTCTTTTCTGATAACAATTTGCTAATATTCTGTTTCATACTGTACTCTTGTTTTTCTGTCTAAACCATTACATTTATGTTACACGCACACATATACATATATACAAGTTAAAAACCTTAAAAGGCACTTATCTGCATTTTAGGGTATCTAAATACCTCTAAAAATTGGTCCTTTATGATTGTAGGAAAACATTACCCTCTCCATTTTTTTGCATAGTGCATAGCACAACAGATCTGATCTCAGACCAAGGCTCATACTATACAAAGCCTTGCCATACAATAATGAATGCCAAAACCTTACAGCAACAATGTGACATTTTATGAATATACCAATGTTTTGGTTTTTTTTTTTGTTGTTGTTTAACCTTAGCTATTTAGAGTGTAGGTAAGTTTTTCAGACTAGGCCCCTGAGCCTGAATGCAACTTCAGGCACTACTATAACAAAAATAATATATGAAAACAAACTATCATCACAATTAGAAAATCAATCCCAACAAAAGCAATAACAACAATAATAGCAATGTTCTGTATATTTTTTATTAAGATGAATTTCACTTACTAAATAAAACATGTTTGCACAGGGTGGTTTTATATCAATTTTCAAATGCTATGGTGAATTAAAATGTCAAAACCTGCTATTTTTTTCACTTGAATCATCTTAGTGTTTTAGATACAACATGGTAGATCAGTCAAAAAGTGAGATTTTTAACAATACACATAATCAATTTACATTAACTTTGCCCTGACAAGGACTATTTCTGTCAGGTTGAAGGATCATTGGAAAATCTACCTATGCTGAATTGCATGTAATGGGTTTTATGATATAGATTACTAATATTGCTAAACTAGTATTATACTTTATGTCCACTGATCTATATAATACAGGGTAGCAGAAATATTGATCTGGTCATATTTCATGTTACATCACCACTGCAAACACTTAACCATGTATTGTTTACAAACCTCTTTTTCCTGATACAACCTGGTTTATGCAGCAGACCTGAAGAGATATCTGAAGGCTTCAGACAAATTACTAAAAAGCCAGCTAGCTCTCAAAATACACTGAAAATAGACACTTGCCCAGCCTTTTGAAAGACAGCTGGTCAAATCCTACTTTGAATAGGTTTTACCCAATTCCACAGCTCAGTGATAAGATGTCATCAGCTTTTCAAAAGCCAGCCAAATAGCAACACATGGAGCAGTGGATTCCCATCCCCAGAGAGGAACACTGGCCAGCATTGCAAACCACCCAGCTGTAAAAATAGCACAGCAGCCTCACCTAGTGAAGATAAAATGACCAAAGACAATTAAGCTACACTCTTTGTTACCAAGAGATTCAAGGTAATTAGATTTCATGAACTGTAATTAGATGTTTTTTTTTTTGTTTGTTTGTTTGTTTTTAAGCTTGTTTAAGCAGAAGGCCTTTTATGAAGAGAATACTGATTAATAAGGATATTGTAATTCTTTATGAGAGGACAGGTCTTTAGCTATCTTGTGTAATACTTCTGAGGAAAAACTTAACACTGGTATAACATAGTCTGCAATTAAAATGGCAAAGGGCCAGGATGATAGCAGCATATTGTATAGCCTTTTGATTATTTTTGCCTGTATCATGGGAAGATCAGGGCTCAGTTAGGCACTGTAAAAATGAACACTGAGAGGCAATTCTTGCCTGAAGAAATTATAGTAGTAGGGGATGTGACATGACCCAGAATCATGACATATATGAGCTGTACACATAAAATTAGAACGCAGGTCATTTGACATATATAGACAGGCTGTGAATGTTTTGGGCTTCTCTAGGGCACAAAAGGGACTTCTTTCAAGAGGTGGTAGGGAGGATCTGTTTGGAAGCAGCACAAAATAAATGAGGCTGCATAACACAAAGAGAGGACTCTGTAAAATGTTGGCCCTCAGAAGATGCATCCTAAGCACAGTGGCCAAACTGAGGACAGATACATGCATTATCTGTAACTTCAGAGACAGCTGATTGATGGCACCCATAACTCTCTGCTGCAGTGAAGGACAATATGAACCTTGTAGTAGAACTGAACGGTTCTTTAAAGTGAATTCATGCTTTTGCTGAATTGTGCCTGTGGCTGAAATGGAGTTTGCACTTGTGAACATGCTTGTGTTAGAAAAGGTTAAGCTTCCAAGTTGATTTTGAGCTTTGCATCTAGTTTAAAGAGATCAGAAAAACATAAACTTGGGCCATTTACACACATCCTGGGTACCAGATCCCATTTGCTACCAATTAGTTTGAAGAACATTTCCATGTATAAACTATTTCAATTAAATGCTTTGTTGAGTGAAAAGACTTTTGGTTACAAAAAACAAACAAACAAAAAACACACACACACACAAAAAAACACACAACAAACAACACAACAGACGACGACAACAACAACAACAACAACAAAACAAAAAAACAACCAACCACAGTTAATACTTTGTCTAAAACTAAATAAGAGAGAAGATGCCAGGGTGCAAGGGCTTGTTTGGGGAAGCTGTACTTTGAATTATAAATATGGGATGAAAGTTTACATGCAATAGCAAAATTTTACGTGCTGAGAACTCTGAGCTTCTGTCTTTAGTTTCTTGTGACAACAATATGAAGCAAGCTTTTTGCCTTCCTTTGATGCTTCTGGTATTGGCCAGTGCTAGAGGCCTGCATCACACAGACTAATGGTGTGATGTGGTATAGCAGTTCCAGTGAGAATTTCACATATAGAAATAGCTTAGTTTTTACTCTTTGGGCTGCACTAGAAGCCTCCAAATGACAAAGCTACATTAAAATTAAAAAAAAATAAATAAATCAAGATGTTAGCATATGAACATTCATATAGAGAAACATCATAAAATGAATTACTTTAACACAGTCTTGAGGAAAGATCATAGAGTGATAGGTTACTGCTGGGACAGAGTTTTGGCAATAAAGTTCTGAAGCTCTTAGAAAGCCTCAGTATATGTAGATTAACCTCCTGTGAGTCCTGAACTCTCATTTGTATTAAAAATATTATAAGTTATTTTAATAAAGGTAGATTTAGTGAAAAATAGCTAGTGCTGGTTTTGAAATTCACTACAGGATTTCTGAGGTCTGTACACTTCTAGAAAGGAATATATTTTCCTTCAAGGGGTGTCTTCACTGAAAAAAAAAAGAAAAAAGAAAGGAACCAAAACAAACCAAACAAGTCATAAATAGCAACTTGAATATTTTATTCTGCAAAGTAATAGTTTGCATGCAAATGGCTCCAAATCAAGACAATGATTCAAGCACTTTAGGTGCTCAGTGAAATTCCAATTCTGACCAACTGCTGCAACCAGCTCATGTGGACAGTCATAATGAGTCAAACTGGATCCAAACTCCCTCAGTTATGGGAAAGATTCTCTAGAATTAACCAGTCTAAAGCCATTTAACTGAATAAATCTCACAAACTCAAGGAAATACCAAATTAGACTGAAATGCATTGATTCTATTTTGTAAGTCAAAATCATGTTAATTGCAGCTATTTATCTCAGGTCAAACATCAAAGACCTTTCTATCTTTCAAGTGTATCACTGGAATATCATCTTGGTTCAGGTAAAATGTTTATCTTTATGGTCAGCTTTTTGCTTTATTGTAGATTGAACTTGAAGAGGTGCTTGTATGAGGTAAGCCAGTATGACTGTTTAGTATTTTCTTCTCAATAGCATATAAAATACAAAGCATGTGATATCTGTAGAATATATTACTCTACTTATATTACCAAAGCCATGGAAAATTATTATATAAAGTAAAGCTGTTTCACGTAAGACAGAAATATGAAGCTATAAAGATGTACGCTTCAGGATATTCAAAGCAGGAATGAACATGTACATTGATAAAAAGGAATACTCAGAATTATTGCAGCTAATGATGGCTTATTTTTCAAGACTTATTAACTATTATTATTGAGTGATGCAAGGCATAAGGTATTGTTTTAAAGGACTGGGAGAGCAAGGAAGGTTACTGAGTATTTCTCAGCTGAGAAGTATGTGCATCTTTTTGTAAAAATGTTGATCATGCCTGTCAGTATCAGAGATTGTCTTGTTTCTGTTTGGAGCCAGTGTGAACATTCTTACATTGTTTTAATATACTGATTTTGCACAATGTTTTGACAAGCATCATGCAGAAAATAAAAACAATTAAAGACTCTATCATGCCTTTAATGAAGTCAATACCATTTACCCTTTGATTACAGAAGTATCTGTCAGGCTCAAACTGTTCCCCTCTTCTATTCCCATTATAAAGGATGAATAAAATATATAAAAGTTGGACTGTCACAATGGTCTATGATTCAGTTTCTTCTAGCCTGAACAGAAAGGTTGATAGAATATGTCTCATTGCCTTTGTGTTTCTAAAAATATGTCTGCCATACATTTTCTCACATTTTTATCTGTGCACAGAGAGAACCATTTAACATTCACTAATATGCTGCCTTACTCTGGGAGTGCCTCTGATGGAAACTGCTTCTGGAGCTGGCTGTGAAGTTTTGAGAACTGGTCAAATGATTTCTCCACAAAAGTGACCACATTGCAGGTTTGTACCACCTGGACTAGATATAGCTGTATTGGGGAAAAAGGAGAAGCAGAAAAAAGAAATGATCAGAGAGGAAAATTAAAAAAAAAAAAAAAAAAAAGTACAAGTGAAAATATAGGGTGATTTTTACAAAGAAAACCTTTCTTTAATGTAGTGCCAAGTGCCACAGAATTCAGTTAGTAATTTATAGTCTTTGCTACACAGGAGGAACTTGCCTGGATAGCATACAACTGAAAGATCACTGTAGTGCGTGAAAACTAATAATGCACCATTAAACCATCATATAACAGTCTCCAATTTCTATTAGGCTTCCTAATTTTGTGCCATGCTTTCCTCCTGGATGCTTTAATTAGCTCTTGATTTATTTTTCACTACAGGGCAGGAACTTTTCTCCTTAATGGCTCCCTGCTAATAGCCGTCTGCCTGGTGTTCTTTCTCTCTGCTACCTCATTGGCACTGCTGTGATCCTTTCAATGTGGCAAAAGCACATCTTATATAAAAGAGGAGGAAGAGTATATAAGCTCACAAAAGAGTCATTGAAGATCAAGTGAAAAATACAACACATACAGAGTCAGACTTTTTGTTGAACCCCAAAATGGTGGCTCTTGCAATTGACTTCTCTGTGTTCAGCATCATCCATTCCTGGGGGACAGTCTCTGGAGCTGGAGGCTTTGCAGAGCCTGTCACTGACATCTGTGCAAGTGTGTGGATCAAGTTATTGAGCTTAACGGGAAAGCACTCCAAACTTTCCTTTATTTTCCTGAAAAACAAACAGAAGAGGTGCTATTGATGTATCTGGATCCCATTTCTTGATCCTTAGTTTCACAGATACAAGAACCAAAAAAAAACCATACCTAAAACCTACCTCACATGAATATGTACCATATGCACACCACTGACCATTATTTGCAGAAATACATTTCCATCCCTTGAGCCCCACTGCTTTGAGGACCACTCTTGCTGTAGCTTCTCATGACTGACCTTGGGGTAGTTATACTTCATAAGCTGGATACAACCAGCCTATCAGACGAGAGACAGCCAGAATATTTTCATGTGTGTTTTGAGGAATTCCCGGTTAGAACAACATGTCCTCACTTCAAAAGGGACGGAAGATTGTCTTTGCAATTTCATTACATTAATCTCACATGGACATTAATCGCACATATGTCTGCACAAGGCTAAACATCTCTTGCATCCAATTTTTAATTTAATTGTGAGTGTCTTGTTAAATCCCCTACACAATTCTTAGAAGCCCAGTCTTTGTGGAACAGCTTAAGATGTATATATTTATTAAAAAAAACACAAATAAATTCTCTTCTCCTCCTATCTTCTCCCATCTCATCCCTGTGTGAGAGGAACCAGAACATACTTCTAATTTCCTAGCTTTGAGATCTTTCATCAGAAAAGACACAATGGAAAGAAAAATTACTAGATATACATGCAGATATGTAGCACAAACTTATTTTAACATCGAAGTGAACTTGAATTGAGAAATAACACTGCAAGATAATAACTGGTCTTTGAAGAGAATATGCAGTGCTTATTAGAAAACAGTTGCCCTTCTGAATTCAATTGCTGGTTAAAATCTATTTAAAATGTGTTACTATTTTTTTTTCTATTTCCACACTTAATTCTATAGCTCTCTGAAGACATTCTGGATGGGTTTTATGTTATAGAACAACATCCTATTAGTTTCAGGCCATATAGTAGCAAACCTCTATCAAATTGTCTGGTGTTCCCCCCATTCCCCGTTTTGGACTATATCTAACTAGCTTACAGGAATTGACAATACCCTTAACCACCTTCGTCATTACCTCTTTGAAGCTGAGCAAATGCTTCATCTGTCATTTAAGATTAAATTCTTATTCATGTGTTTCTCTGTGTGGGCTGGATTGCATACTACAGTCAATTGAAATCAACTCCATTCATCACATTAGCCTGATTTTCATGATCTCAGACATTCTGGCTAAAGACTATACCTTTACAGATGCCACCATACCAAAAAGAATATTCTACCTGCAGCTAGCTCCCCAGCTTGCTCCCCCAACCTGAGATCTCATTCAAAATACCATGTGAACTCATCATACACCAATTAGGCAGACTAAACTAAGGAAACAAGATGTATATGCTTTTCTTAATGTAATAGCACGAGAGGTATCTCTGAATTGATTTAGTTCATTACCTTAATTATTAATTACATTCTTCATAAACAAATACCTACAGACTATTTAATAAATAATTAATACTAAAATTGAAAACAAGAAAATATATCTAATTTCAAAATATTAGTACAAAATCACTGATTAGTTAGGTCACATCTGAGGTGAACATTTCTTTTTTAACTCTTATGTGTTTAATTTAATGTTTAGTTTAAACACTTGTTAAATCACTGAGACATGATTTAGGTTACAGAAACTGTAAATTGGCCATATTATAGCAAACTGATTAGGGATTTTGCAATGTTACTATAAGAGGCATGTTTACTTTGCAACTAAATACAGTGAATTTAAATTCACATAAAACAGGTCTCTGCTTATAAATTAGTATTAATTCAGACATCATCAGTGTCACAGAGCAGCTGATATTGGAATATTACTATTTAAACAATCCAGTATTTTAATAGTTTGTAGTTTTTTCCATGGATCCATTAAGCTTCTAAAATACTTTTAACACTTAGATTGCTAATCACATGCCTTCTCTAAACCAAAACAGAGGCTTTTGTTAATGCTGCATCACTTGTCAGTGTTTAAAGGTAAACATCTAAAACAAAATAAAGCCAGAATTATATATAGTTTTTGCCATCTCTATATACTCTGCTTTCTCTGTATGTGGTCCTCTCTGTTATAATAGAAAGCAATAAGCAATCAGTATGTCCTGTCATTAAGAATGAGTTTAAAAGGCCTCTTTGCTACTCTGATGACATCTCAGAGTGTGTCTTCACAGCAAGGTACAACAACTACAGTTAAAGTTTGCTGAATTTTCTTTCAAGGGTGAACAAGCTTAAGAAAACTCTCTATTCCACAGTTTCTCAAAGCTTCCTAACTATGTATGGAACAGTGATGTACATCAAACTCGTGTCATCTTTTTAAATTTTGTGTTTTATTTTTGGTGTATATTACATCACTGACCCAGTTTACCACATTGTGGCAATCTGATTCCCCTTTCTGCCAGCATTTTAAAAATTCATTATAAATTCATAAGAATCTGTACTAGAACCTTCTCCTTGAACTCTCTCAAATGCTTTCTCTTCTATTGAGCATCATTAAGTTTAGCCACTGGTGAAGAATTTGTTAATAATGGGTATCATTTACTGAGATCCTCTTGTTCCCTAGGTCACTACCACTTTTGCTGTGCCTATAGCTGGCTCTGTCCTCACAATGATATCACTGTGAATCATAGTATTTCTAAAATAAAGTTTGCTGGCAGCAACATTTTTTGTTTGTTTGTTTGTTTGTTTTTTCCACATGACAATGTTTTACCACACAGATTGCTGTCTGACCTATTTTGCGGAAACATGAGTTAAATATCTGGGATTATTCAAAAGGAATAACTTTTCATGTTCCACCTGCTGCACGGGCTTTGACTTTCAGATTTGGTTTACAGATTTTCTGCAAAACTGTCAAATCACTATCAGGTGAAACATGCACAGACTGGTTGGCAGTTTATGTAAACAGATGCATGAAATATTTGGCTTTTTCAAGAGTGCCTAGTGATGGAAGTATACCCCCAAGTCTACATGAGAAAGTAGTGAAGTCCAAAAAGATTTATTATGTGAAATATGTGGTGTTGAGACTCCAACAGCCATGCTACGTGCCTTTTAGGGGTTTACTTCAGGCTAACTCTGATTCTATGGGCAGAGCACATCAGATACTCTTTTGAGGTGCACCTTCCGTTCCAGTTTCATCACTGCTAGTCTTCCTGTGCACCTCTCTCCCATACAGAGAACATTGCCTTCCCTGAGCTGGTGACATATGGGGTTTATGCAACAGTATGAATGTCTCAAACAACATAACTTCAAGGAGGAAGTTTGCCTCTGTTCATTTGATGCAGGTTTACCAAGACCTTTACAAACTACTTGAGTGCAGCTGAAAGAGAGTTTAGTATAGTAGTTTTGTCTATGTCCCATTAGAAGTCACCAGCTGTCACTGTTTTTTCAGCTGTTTGGAAAATTTCTTGCTGGAATATCTGCAGTCACCTCAGAAACAGGGGTTGTCTGATCATTTAAAGATTAGTGTCATGTTTTGAAAGGGGTTACTGTGAACTGTCCAGTTTCGCAGCTGTTGGCAGTTGTGGTTTGGAGTGGATACATTTGACCTAGGCAATGGCAGGTACCTAATAAATGAAAAATAAGTAAAGATGGCAGCTGACCTTAGCAGCAACCCTCAATCAAGCAACTGAAGATATGCAATGGTACTTCGCTGGTAATTGCCAGATCCACAGTGCCTCTCTTATTCATGAGTTTCTAGAAGTGAGTTAGATTGCATACTACAATCAATTGAAATCAACTCCATTCATTGCACTAGGCTCACTTTAATACCTTAAAAATAATTTTAAATACATATCACTTTACAGGCATATTAAAAATGTCAGGCAGCAGTCGACACTATGCTGACTTTTGAAGATTATCTACAGAAAACCAAAGAGGAAATTTATATCCAGAAATAGGATGACTTTCTTTTTTTCATTGTTATAACTGAGTTGTGAGGTAATGAGGAAAGGAGGGAGGGAAAAGGATCAAGTTGAGTTTCAAGGATCAAACTGAGTTCAGGGCAGATGCTGGAGAGACAACAATGTTTCATTTGGCACTAGGTGCACAGAAATTACAAGCAAACACAGAAACTCTTGTTTAACTCTCAATCGGTGCACTGTTATTCATGATCTGAGAGTGTGACCTTCCAGAAGGCTGCAATCTGTGAGCTTCAGAACTGCTGCTCATCAGCTCGTAATAGTGAACTGACCTAATGTGAGAAGAGAACAGTACACAAATGAAACCACAGATTACTGAACATGTCTTAATTCAAAAGTGAGAGCAAAAGAAACACTGAATACTTTAGAATACTGAAAGGATTTGGACGTTAAAGTCCAAACTCTGGTATCATTATCCCATTGGCTAAAAAGGTGAAGGGCAAAGAAAAAATTAACATTGTTTTGCCAAGAATATTTGTGGCATCATTCATCGTTTTATGCTGTTTTTAAGTGCCAGTGGAGGCAATATCAGTACTATTCTCGAATCAAACTCAGACAATTGCTAAAAGCAATCTATTTCTAGAGAAATACAGTGAGAAATATTCTTCTCCTATTTCCACTAGCAGTTGGTTTTTTTTTTTTTGTTTGTTTGTTTGTTTTTTTCCAGCTGATACGTTATATGATTGAAACTGAAAGATCACAATAAATAACTTGCATTTAGAACAACAAATAACTCTTGGCAGTTTTCAGCATTCCAATGACCACATTTCTTATCTAGAAATGAACTTTTTAAAAATAATGTATATAGAAATGAACTTTTTCAAAACAATAAAATGTTTACAGAAGTAATTGTGCAGAGAAAGCAGCTATGAATTTCAAAGGATTTGAAGGCTACTGGAAGTTATGCTAATAAACAGAACTTCTAATTTCACTTGCTTTCTAAGGACAACCTGAAAAATAGATATAGGAATAAAGTATGGAGAGACCATGAGAAGTGTGGGATTTGATTTTTTTCTCACCTGTGCTTTTTGTACAAAAAGGAATTAGGGAGGAATTTTTCTGAAGGATGGGAATAAAGACAACATAGGTAATGCAAAGCTCACAAAAATCTCAAAATATTAACATTCCTAGGAGCAGGTCAGAAAATGCTTATATTGACGGTAAGTCCTGAATAGATCTAGGTATAAGCCATACCAAAGACTGCCTGGAAACACTTTTCAGAAGTTAAAATTCTACTAGACATGAAAGCTGGCATTCTGCCTATGTTTAAACATGTAGAAGTGTTAGCTAATACATGCTTTGAATTAACACAAATTATGTTTAAACATGAATACAAATTAGAATTTAAAAAAAAAAAAAAGTAAAATGAGATCCTTAGAAATTCATGAGCTAATGAAAAGACAACTTGTACTTAAAATGAGCATATATGATACAAACATACACTAAGGGTATTAAAGAAGCAAATATGCAACCTAGCAATATCTGAGTTTTCTGTATGATATAATGATCTCTATGACCAGTAACAAATTCAAAGGAAATTAGAACAATAGAGTTCTCTAAAAGCATTATAGCAGAAAATACAGTTTCAAATAAGATCTGAGCCCACAGCACTGCACAGATCTGCAGCATGATGTTACTTTTATTGGTAAGCAGAACTTGAGGGTCAATTCCCACTCTAAAGTCCTGCACTTTCCTCAGCCTCAAAACTCCATAACCACCTCACCCACTTCAAAGAAAGAGTACGGAGCTCTCGTCCTGAATGCTGCCCTCATCCTTTATCTTCTGTCTAAGCAAGACTGCTGTGAATTTAACCCTAACCGTAACCTTATTCCTACCCAGCTGAAAAGCATACTAATGCTTTTAACCTCCAGAAGAGTTCTAGGCACTGGCTGAGTTTTGCGTGACACTAATTCAATTTTCGCTCTGAAGACTCACGTTTCCCTATTTGTTATGTATAACCTAGTCTTTTTTTTTCTCTAATTAAGTGAAATGGCTTTTGTACCCATGAGAGGCAAACACATCCACCCAAACTATGACAGATTCAAGACTTCTACATTTTAATTAGAAGCTGCATGTTTCCTATTTGAAGTGGAAATGTAAGTCTGTAATTTGGGAATATGTAAAATTTTAAAGGAAAGGATAAGGTAGGAGTTGACAGTAAATGTGAAGCTGTAATTAAATTTTAAAATAAACCAATCTTGTTAAGGGGCAATAGGGAAAGCATATGAGAAAACAAGAGTTAAAGGAGAGAAATCTCAGTGCTCTGCTGTGTGCAAAGTGATGGAACAATTGCTCTTGCCTAAAGGCAGTTCACGCGGTGAGAGAATTATGCGGCCTTATGGAAGTGTCCTTTAGGGCTTTGAGTTTGGAAAGACTGTCAACTGGACGTGCCCTGCACATGCACAAGAAGAAGCAGTCAGAAGGGTGTTGCTTTCTGTGCATGTGTATGCAGTGACCAGCAGGCTGTGATTTCAGACTGTCCTTTGCAAATGATGGTGTTGCAAAGGACAGGTTCTGACAGGGAGAGATCTTCTCATACTGTGCCTAGAATGAGAAAGTGTGCTTCCAAATCCATTCAGTTTCCATTGACTCAATATAGAGCATCATCAAATTAACAGTTGGAAATATATGTACTACAGAGGCCTGTCCCAAAAGATCACAACTGCAGGTTTCCAACCAATTTTTAATAGGTCATCTGCAACTCCTCACCAATAATCCCCAGTTATTATCACAAACAAGTAAAACATGTGATTATCCTCATACAAATAAAGCATTACATATACCTATACTCACATACAATTCTGTTCTGTTATACATCTATTAAGTCCTTAAAAGGAAGAATAATTACCATTTTGCAGATGGAGAAACTATGGCTAACAGAGGCAGAGTAACTTGCCTGAAGCAACGCAAAAGGTAGAAAGAAGATCAGAAAAGGGAATATAATGCAGGAATTTTAAGTCCTCATTCAGACAGTTAACAAGTCAAACCTTTTTATGGGAAGATTTTACAAAACCCACTGCAAACATTATTCAGATTTTGTTGTTGTTGTTTTTGTTACTTGGAAGAACATTCAAACATTCATTCAAAATGTCTGCAGTCCAAATCATGTTGCATGGAGTTAGGAGATCTAAAGGCAGTGGTAAACTGGCTATAAATAAGCCATAGTGGTTTTACCATTCCAACTGAATAAAACCAGTAGACACTGAATAAGTGTCTTCCTACATATGTACCACAAGTGCACAACTGTGTATCTTTGAGAAACTTGAGAAGGTTGGTTATAAGATGCATAAGGAGTGGATTTTTTAAAGTAAACATATGAGGATGAATTATCCTTTTGTGTAATTTCATTGATTACAACCCCTTAACATAAGAGGAAAAAAATGTGTTCAAAAAAATATAATAAAAAAAAAGACAGCTTTTCTTTATGCCTGAAGGTGACAAACTTTCTGGATTATATTGTCTTTACCTTGTAAAGTAGCTTGTAGCCTGGAGGTCTGAGTCCTGAGGACGGAGGTTATCATAGACATATTTCAAATCCTGAATGCTCTTCAGCTCAGGCAATCCTGCATGCAGCATCTTAAAGTAAAGAAATGTCATTACTTCCTTGTACTACTAAAAATAAAATTAAATTAAATGGGGCCAACTGAGAAATGGAAGGATTTACACAGAAAGGGCTTTTTCTAAAACACAAAGTTTTGCTGATCTGTAAAGTTGTTCTGGTGCTAGAGCAATGCCTGGAATACTAAAGGGAACATATTGCACTGTAAACTTTCACAATGAGGTACCAGAAAGAGGAACTGGAAAATCACCAGTCTATTTGAACTATTTATTTTCTATTCCAATGTCACAATCTCAATACATGCCTTGCTAATCTTCCTTCATAGCTTTCTAATGGTGATAATGTACACAACAGGATGCTGGGAAAATGTAGCCACCTGAACAATAGTAACCACTTTTCTGTTACACTGACAATGATAGCTAAGCCCTAATCCTATTTAGTGCAACATCACCTTCTCATCCGTAACTACGACTTCCACTAGCACTGCTCTGGACTCTTCCTGCAAATGGATCGTACAGTCATTCCCTTTACGGTCAGTGGAGGAGAAAGATCCTTTTAAATGTTCACTTACAGAAGGAGCCCTGACTTGGCCACTCAGAACTGCTCTCTGAAAGAAATACATAATTCCCCTTCCATGAGGGATGGAGTTGGTCTAGTTAGTTGGCCACGTTAGGTTAAAAAGACAAATAATACAAATATTTCCCTTGGAAAGTTACAGTACAATGAGCAGTGTAGACAACTGTGTCCAGTTGACCATACATCTCTCTCCAGGCAATGTAAAATGTCACAACAAAAATCTTTTTGATTCACTTCAAAACATACTGATTTTTCTCAACGATCACAGTAAGTTGAGAGTGATGTTTTGTGTGTAATGGAGAAAAAAATCACTCCTTCACATTGCTCAGAAGGAAACGTATGTGATTTTGCAGTCACTGCTGTGCATTCTTCATTGACATTTATGTCTACTGCAGATAGAATGTCCTGCTGAGTTTTGCAGATAATGGCAAAGAAAAAAAAGAAACACTGATCTTATTTTACGGTTTGGTTGAAGGTTAAATAGAGGAAAGCGAAAAGGGATGAGGGGAGGGTGTCATTTTCCTTATTACTTCAAACCTCAATATTTTTACATCAAGTTTCAATATTTTGTATGTTTTCTTTTTGGCATTATGAGGAAAATCTTGCTTCATGTAAGGCCAAATCAATACTACCACTGGACCTTTAGATTGCTGTCTCACACAGTTCTGGCTAGCAAGGAGCAGAAAGACAGAAAGTTCAACGAGGTGAATGTAAGTAGCTTGTTTTCTTGACTGGATGAAACTTCGTGAGTTGAGAGCTGGGACAATAACAATGTTCGGCACTTAGGGATACACACTGCGTCTCCAGCACATTTACGTCTCCAACACATTTATAAGAAAGGTAACTCCTGTCCCCTTTTAAAATTAAGAGAGTTGTTGCATAGACAAATTAAGCTTCTTGCCCTTCATTAGAAAATGGAACAATGACAGATCTGAACATAATCTGAATGATCCATAGTGTGACTGCATAATGGGATTCTTTAGGATCCCTGAACTGCAGAAGGGGGAAAGTCATTTGCCAGCCCCCAAAATGTCTTCAGCTGGGTGGTACCTACACACTGTTTTGCTGACTGCAAGAGCTGCTAGAGGGTTATTACACTGCTTCATCCCTCTTGCTTCATATTACCATATCTATCTTGCTTTCCCTCATGGAGGAGGCTTCTAAAAATGTGGCTAGTGTTTCTAGATGCTAATTGGACAAGAGATGGAACAACTGTTCAGAAAACAACTACAGGTTGCCTAGGGAAACTCAAATACTAGATGCTTAAGTTTAAGCGTCTGGATTTATCCCCTCTTGTCTGGCCACACGTCTTGACCTACCACACTTAATCATCTCAGGCCATCTTACTTGTTGAGCGGAACTGCTTATGCTCTCCTTGGGCCTGGATTCAGAGCTCCTACCAGCCTCTGTTTAATAGCTCACATCAACTCTTTAACAAGAGCAAATCTAATGAACTACTGGCATTTATACAGCTGAATGCTGTCAACAGACTGTTGGGTCTCCCACAGATGTTTCTGCTTTTCAAAGTGATGGAAACTTCATGGATTATTTCTTACTCCCAGCAGAAAATGTTGGAACAGTTCTAGAAACATGCTGCTCACCACTATGAAAAAGCATTAAGTCCCATACTAGGGGAAAAAAAAATCATGAAAACACTTTGCTAGAAACCACTAACAGTCACTGACCATCCAGAGTACTGTTTACAGCTCTTGTCAAGCTGTACTTTTTGGAAATGGCCTTATAGTTTGGATTTTTTTAACCATGCTTTACAAATAGTGTCTTATAAAACAGAATGGGACAGGGGAAAGAGAGCTAAATGATGCAGATGCAGATTTCCAGATATTGAGAGGTATCTTAGACTGTCATTGATACACATAGGCAGTGGTTAGTTTGTCTTGTCCTTTCCTGATAACATCTGATATTTTGCGTAGAAATTAATTCAAATTATGACTTCACGGTGTATTTAGTTTTCTTAACTAAAACAGTTTCAGAACTAAAACATTTTGATACCTTCTTCCAACCAACACTCCATTTCAAGTACAGAACCAGACTCACCTTTCCAAACATCACTGGCAAAAACAAGGCATGCACAACTCATCTAGTTTTATAATTTCCTTTTGACATCAAGTGCTCATCAATGAGGTGTGAGTACACTGCCAGTTATTTTTCATTATGAAATGCAACACAATTGACTGAACTGCAGTTCATTGACCAATGCTTAAACATATTTGTATCCTGAATTTTAGCTCAGCACTCAAAGAACAGCAGAAACAATAGAAGAGGCAGTATGCCCTGAATATAGACAAACCTCAGCTGTATCCAGGCAGAGATAGCTAGGTATTTCAGAGTTCCTGCTGGGAACATTTTCCTAACACTCTCTCTATATATTATCTCACAGTAATCTAACATCAGTATCTCTGCTGGTTGCAGAAGAAGGGACTGACTGCACTGAGGACCAGGGGGTGAACAGGAGATGTAGCTATATTTCCAGCATGCAGTTTTAGGCAACCTGTCCAGAAATGCAGAGATAACTGCTATGGATGAGGGTGCACAGGTGCTCTTGAATTTTTTCCAGAGACTCTTTAACTTTAACTTAGATAGTATTTCCCAGAATGGCATTTTGTACTGCTTCCAGCCACTATGGTTACTATGTGTTTGGGAAGAAGCAGGGTTGAGATTTGGTGCAATCCTTCCTGCTCTGTATTGGGTAATCACACAATGTACCACTGCATGAGAATTCATGGACAAGACAGAGGCAGGACAAGGAAATTCTTGCTGTTTCTCTCCCCCCACACACCTCTCCACCATTGCAGAAGCTGGAGACAATAGAGCTGTGTTTATGGAGTAACATTTTGGCTGTACTCCAGCTTCCGCAGGAATTCTGGTTATAACTTCATATAGAATTTTCATACACAAACATTACCTAGGCTTTGCATTGGGCCCTGGACATAAGTTTTGGATTAATAGTCTAACCAAGCATATAAACAAATATTAGTTAATTTAATATTCTCATTCTACCCGTGAGAGGGGAAAATTATTAAGGTTTCATACACAAGTAGAGTCATAAAGAACTTATGGAATCTGACACAGCACGTGAATCAGCATGAATACTTAAGGGATAAAAACACCTAAAGATCTTAAAATTCTATACAGAAGGATTTTAAAATCTGTCTTAATATAGGTCTTGCTACTTTATTTGCCATCCTAAAAAGGGAGTGTGGAATTGTGCAAAAAAAAAAAAAGGCATCACTGGTAGCTGCAGTGCTGCTACATACTCTTACATCAGTCAATGTGTGAAACATTTAGTTTTCTTTGGCTTGCTGTAACCATAAATGAGGTTGGCAAATGATTGCTTGAAAACCTTGAAAAATGACTAAGTGAAAATTCCTGAATGTAGACCTTGCACCCAGGTTATTTTACAGCTTTCAGCTATTTTGTAAAAAAACAAACAAACAAACAAAAACAAGTGGCAGCTTAGCTTTTCTCTTCTTAGAAATTAGTACATGAAATTGCATATTTTCTTTGCACAGGAAGTGCCAGCACTAACATTTTCTGGAGTGCAGCTTGATACCTCTTCAAATCATAGTGCTACAGGAGGCAGTAGAGAAGTGTTAAAAGGGAAGAGAACACCAGAGGAAATTGATTTTTGGTTTCATCTTCAAGTTTCTTACCATCTCCAGCAGATTCAAGAGTAACTGGCTGTGTTTCCTGACTATATTATATGCTCGACAACAAAGCTCCACAAACTCTTGAAAACGCTGTGGGTTTTTTCCACCTTCTGTGATGAAATACTCCATCTCTGATGTGAAGATGAAAGGAGCTCGGTCCCTTAAAAAGAGAACAATTACATGAGAAATTTCATTTAAAATAGCAAATCATGCAGGACGGTTAATATTTGTGTCTCATTATTCATATTTGTTTTTCCAGTATTATCTTCCTCATTATTTCATCTCTCCTTTCCTCCAGTGTGGACAGGTCTATTGGTCTATCTGGTATCCCTGACTAATTGGGGCAGAGACAGGTTTCACAGTAAGAGCTTCCCAGTAAGAAAGACAACAACTGAACAAGTTTGGGGCTTACTTATTTTCCTCTGTCTTTTCTTTACTTTTCCTTTTAAATTCTCATTGCTTAATTTCTTGACTTCTGCCTGAAAGCGAATCTGGAAACATGTTCACGCTTAGTATTGAAATATTTAAAAGCTGTTCTCAAACAGGATGGGATATAAATATCAACTCTCCACCAGGCGAGAAGTGAGTTAAAGAAAAAAAATGCAATCCCACAATCCAAAAGCAACAACAAAAATATATAACATATGATGTGATCATTAAATATACACCATTTTGAAGGGATGTTTCTAACTTGAGTTAAAACAGAATAAACCCAAATACATTCTCTTGTTCTATGTATAGTTACCCTGTATTCACTCAGGAGTAAATGAGGTGCAGAATCTGAAACCATGTCTTGCCTTTTTTCTTATTACTAGCAATGTTTGTGACTATGGCATGCTATAGAAGTAAAAAACAAATTAACCAGGCTTCTGCTAACAATGCTATCAGTTGATAGTTTTAGAAAAGACAGATATACTGCATCTTACCACAGACAAAACTCCTGCAGTGATTTTCTCATCACAACTGTGTATACAGATGCATGTACACAGATTAGAGGGCTATATCCCACGGAAATACACACAGTTGGTTAACCCTTAAATCAAAATAAACTCGAGTAAACCAAATACTTTTGGGAAACAAATGCAGAAACAAAGTTGAGAATGTCTGTTTCTTGCTAAAACCTCAAATGTGGGCAGAACCTACTCTGCTTGCTGATTCATTCATAAACAAGACAGAGAAGAATTTCCTTGGAAATTTCATCATTTTCCTACAAAAATGTTTGCTTGGTATTACTGTAGAAAGTCCAGTTGCCATGAGATTCAAGGCTGCAGATGGAAGTCTCAGTTACATGAAATGTTAAATGACCTTCCCTTTCTTATTTGTGGAATATTATTTTTGCTGTTTACAGTGAAGACAACTTCCTTGAAAACAGACCCCCTACAGGCATCGTTCAGCTCAAATCAGCCTAGGTCTTCTTTTTTTTTTTTTTTTTAATTATTACTTTTATAATTTTTTTTCATTTTTTAAAAAATATATTATTCCATTTCATTTAGGCAGTATTAGGAATGACGAAAATCTCCACAATATTGATTCTTATTCTTTTCTTCCACATTTTCACATTTTCTGTATCATGCAAGATGTGAGATGTATCATGCAACATAACAGTGTGACAGTTATATTACAGTAAGACTTTTTCACAGTGATTTTGTAGTTTTGTGCTGTAGCTCTCAGAGAATTACAAAATTGATTCTATTACTGATTTCAGAGAGCAAGATTTTCCCAGATCCATCTCTTATTCATTCATCTTTCAGCTTATCTTTTGTCTATCAGTGGCATTTAATGTAGATGTTAAGTATTAATTAGTTAGGTTCAATTTGGGTCTCAGAAGTCAATTTGTTGAAACCAGTAAGAAAAAGAGATTGACCCAGAAAATAAACAACATTTTCACTTATCTGTGGGTAGACACCCAACCTAAAATCTTATTTGAAAGCTTTCTAGCACCTTAAGAATGCGTAAAAAACAGAACTCAGTTTCTTGTCCAATATCCCAACCCAAAATAACTGCTCTAAATTTACCATAATGTGTACTATATTCAAAGCTCATATTTGATTTCTGATGTCCAGCTGCATGAAGAGACACAATTACACTATGAAGACAAAGCCCTTCCTGAGCTAGTCCAAGTATCCCACATTAAGCTACTTGCTTAAAACAGATAGTTACATCAGAAATTACTTTAATGGAAGAAATATTACGTTTAACATTGCTGGGTTGGGCTGTGGGCCAACTTCCACATAATGCATTGACTGCAACATTAGTCAATTCCCCTACTGCTGTTGCTAAAGGATCCATTTGAACACATAACTGATATGTTGGTATTTACATGTATATTACTTACAGGTTAATTTTTCTTGTGAGATAATTTTAAGCAGTTGTACAAGGTTCTTAAATTTCTCAGTATTATATTGAAGACATTATTATTATTAATTCGGTAGGGCTCTCCGCCCTTATTAACCTGCAAAATACAGTATAGAATTTTTTTTTCATTATATAAGCCTGATTTTGCTCGAGGTATTGTAGTATCAGACCCTCACCCATAAGTAACCCCTGCAATGAGTCAGACACTAAAGCTCCATGTTTGCCTGTGTCTAAGTAAGCTGTCCACTCAGAAAGGGATCACTTTGCAATTGAAATAAAAAACATGAAAACAACCTAGTATAAGAGACAAGATCCATGAGAAGGAACAACAGAGTCATTTGTCATGATAATATTAAAAAGTAAAGTTTCAGTGGGAAGAGATACTCATTGACAGTAGGTTAAAGATTCTGAAAGAAAAAAAAAAAGAAAAAAACAATTGACAGGGCTGAACATCTATGTAAATAGGCAAAATGTTCTTTGCTGTTTTCACAGACTCCTCTGGAATATAAAAATATGGAAAGTGATAATCTAAAGATTAGTCCAGAAAAATTACATACAGGCAAGTGTAAGTCACCATCAATCATGCATGGGAAAACTTACATCAGCAAATGATGGTGGATGTTTTAGCTTGCATAAGAAGAAAAGCAATGACTGCTCTGGTTTTGTATGAGCTTTTTAATTTATCACACATACATGTGCAGATGAACTTCACCCAGGTGTACAGCCTATGTTTCTATATTTAAGCCATCTCTAACCAATAGCCTTCTCTATGGCACAATAGCTTAGATAGTATTACAGATAAGCTTGTTAATAAATATAAAAAACATCACTTATTTGAACATAACCCTATTACATAATTTGTTCAAATTAAATTATCTAAGAGATAATTATCTATCTATCTAAAAGATAATTATCTAAAACTATCTAAACATTAAAAACTTTATACCCCCAAATATACTCAAGATCACAGATAAAACCTATAATACTTTAAATCCATGGGATGCGCAAGGACCCATATTCTGTACTACAGCCAATGGGAAAATAAGCCATAGCCTAAAATCTGTATCTATTACATTTTTTTTCCCCATGCAATTAATGAATAAGCTGGCTTTAGTTTAACAAAACTAGTATGATTAGGTACTTTCAAGGAAAAGACTTTTACTATGATATCCCTGTAGAAGACCAAAATCCTTTTTATTTTCTTGAGTACCACCATTTCTAGAAAAAAAGCCTTATTGAGACAATTGGTATGTCTTGAGGTGGACCATACCATAGATGTACAGTGTATAATCCCCTCAAAATCATTAAATCTACCTTGTCACTCTCTCTCTCTCTACCTTCCTCCTCTCTTTTCCCCCATGGCACTAAAGATCTAGATGAGATTAATAAACCTTTTTTTTTTTCTTTTTTTTTCTTTTTTTTTTTCTTTTTTTTTTTCTTTTTTTTTCTTTATGGGAAATCAGTCAAAAAGGTAATACCCCATTTTATTCCAGAGCCTGATTGCAATCCTGGACATTAAAGAGTTTTGCTTTACTATGGCTGTGACAAAAGAGTGTGCTCACATCATGCACTCATGCAGGGAAAAATAAGATTAGTTTTATGTTTTGGTGGTTGTTGTTGTCGTTGTTGTTGTTTTCTTTATTTACTGCTTTCAGAGATATAAGATATTCATTGTAATGTGTTTTACAGTTCCTCTGGAGATTAAGAATGTTTGGATAATATGTCATCAGAGAAAGGAAAGAAATTAAACCTCAAGCAACTAAACAGATCATCATGCAAAAACAAACTTAGTTTGGGTTGATGGGAACACTTATTAGGACTTTACTATAGGCTAGAAATATGTTGCATTCGCTCACCCTCCCCCCTCCCTCTCTGGGATGGGGGAGAGAAAAGGGAAACTGAAGCCTGTGATAAGGACAGTTTATTAAGACAGGAAAATAATAATAACAATAATAATAATAATAATAGTACAATTAATAATAATGTGTATGAAACAGGTGATGCACAATTCAAGTGCTCACCACCCGCTGACGGATGCCCAGCCTAAGCTCGAGTGGTCCGGCCCCCCCACCTTGGCTAGCCACCCCTATATATTGTTCAGCATGACATCAGATGGTATGGAATAACCCCTTGGCCAGTTTGGGTCAGCTGTCCTGGGTCTGTCCCCTCCCAGCTCCTGCTGCACCCCCAGCCTGCCCACTGGCAGGACAGAGCAAGAAGCTGAAAAGTCCTTGGCTTGGTGTAAGCACTGCTCTGCAACAATTAAAACATCAGCATGTTATCAGCACTCTTCTCATCCTAATCCAAAACATAGCACCCTACCAGCTAGTAGGAGGAAAATTAACTCTGTCCTAACTGAAACCAGGACAGAAGACCAGTAAGATCATCAGGTTTTGTTATGAAATAGTAGATGTAACCTGATTAACCAGTTTTTTTAAGACAAACAATAGCTTGAGTATTTTCTATTATGAATCTCACAGCACAGAACATTCGAGATAGATACACTGACTGTATTTTATATAAGTAGCAAAAGCACATGAGATAATCAACAACAGCAACTGAACTTTACTCTGATCCTATCTAAACTTCTTAATAGTGTTGTTAGTGTTTAAGGCACATGCAATAATACAATAAGACAGAACCAGATTAGTTTTTTGGATGTAGTCGAAATTGTCATATGGACATATGAGATAGAATGTGAAATGTTTGCAATTTAAAAATCATCTTCTCAGTAGTATAAACCCCCGTATATTCCCTGACTGCTTTAAAACCACATAGGCTGAGTCAAGAGTGATGGATAGCATTCAGCATGATTATGTGGAATTTAGATGTATCCAGTAAAATAGGAAAAGCTTTTAGGGAATGTTTGAATGCTGACATCTTTTGCTTTATGGAAAAAGCTGAAAGCTTACTGAAGAACACACACACACACACTAAATGAATATGAATGCTTATTTCTATAGGCTAAGTGAAGATACCTAATCACAGTAATGATATACATATACATATGTATATATTTGCAGACATAGAAAAAAGAAAACATGAGCAAATGTATCCCCTGCATATATTACAGAATGAAGAAGTAAACAACTGCACAGTACAATTTATCTTAAGCACGCATACATAGAGTCATAAAAAGATATGCCTGGAAGGGCAACCGCAAGAGATACTCCATCTTTCTCCTTATGCAAGGACAAGATCAACCATAAACACACTTCTGAGATTCTTGTTTATCCAGTTTTTAAAGACGTAGTGACAGAACTCTTCTACATCCTCCCTATCGGATTTCTGTTCCAGTATCTCCCTTCACAGATTTTTTTTCTTAATGCCTAATCTAACCTTGCTGCACTTTCATCCTATTAATTCCTGTACTTTCCTAAGGGAACATGAAGATGCTGTCTTCTTTACAGCAGCCTCTACTGTATTTGCAGACTGTTATCATTTCTTTCCTCAATCTTCTGTTGACATTTTTTTCAACCTTTCCTCATATGTCTTGTTTTCCAATTGTCTGATAATTTTAATTACTTTTGTCTGAACTCCTTGTAATAGGTCCACATCTTTCTAAAAGTAAAATGTTGAAAGTATTCCAGTAGAAGTTTTACTAGTGTTACATGAAGCAAAAAGATTACTTCACATCTCATGCTTTACAATTCAATATTTTATCATCAAATTATATTCAATTTGTCTGTAGTACAACTGTCATGTTCCTTTCTGTAAAACTATCTATCACTGCTAAGTCCAAATTTGAACATGGTCAAAAGCTCTTGTAATAAGTGTCTCCTGAACAGTCAACAACCGTATTCTCTGTCTCATCATACTAGTTACTAATGAAAATATCAAAAGACATCAGTCCTACAACAAACTTTATGGTATGCTACTTGGTGTATTCTTCCATCTTGACACTGAAACGCAGGCTGGTAATTTCCATGAATGGTTGTTAAGGCAGTTCTGTGCTTTTTATAAAGTATGAATACCTCCCTTGCTGGACTTGACATCAGTTTTCCCATTGACTTCAGTGATGGTTGTAACACTTACAGTATCATTGGCTTGTATTGCAAATCTATGTTCAGCTTTGTTTAGAAAACTTGTTTGGTTTCTGTTTATTTTACTGAAGGAATATTGCAAAATGTTCCAAATATATGTATCTGCTCCTGAAAAGAGTAAAAAATGTCTTGCTGAGACTTATTTCTCAAATCACCCCAAACTGACATATATCCATCCGTATCTAAACAGAATGACAGTCTAAATTTCAATTGCCAAAGTAATTACGATGCTTTAGAATGGGATAGAAGAGATAAATGAATTAGCAAATTTTAAATAGCTTCCCCCGCAATAAAAAAATAATGTATTCTTCCTGAGGGATTTGTATTGTACTGAATTGTATTTTTGATAGCTTTTATTTCCAGTAGCAGAGATGGAGACTCACTTGGCTAAACAGAGAACTCATGACTAAGCTTCAAGGCAAAAAGGACATACATAGGGGTGGAAGGACTGAAACTCTACCAGGGCATGTAGAAATGGTGTTAGGAAAAACAAAGCTCAACTAGAATTAAAACTGGCAGTGGACATGAAGGGAAACCAGAACTTCTACTAAGATATCAATGACAAAAGAATGAAAAAGCAAATGTGGGCCTGCTGCTGAATGGTACTTTACTGACACAGGAACACAGATAAGACTCAGGTACTCATTGCCTTCTTTGCCTGTCTTCACTGACGAGGCTCCTCTGGTGTCTGTGCTGACAGGTACAGTTCAGGGAGGAAACAAACTGTCAGCAGTGGTTGAGGATTGAGTCTGGTACTACTTCTGAGAACTTGACCCACATCACTTCATGGTAGTGGGTGGCCTACATCTGATGGTGTCAAGGGAGCTGGCAGATGTCATTCTCTCACATGAACAGCTGCTTTCCCTTGCCATCCTGGTGTGCCCTTCCAAAAGAGCCTCCATCTATCTGTTGCAGCTGCCCAGTCATGTGAGCTACCCACCATGTTTCTCTGATCTTGCTGAGATTGTATCCCTGTAACTCTGCACAGACCTCTAATTACTCCCATTAGTTTCTCATGAGGTATGTGCTAGTATAAGCAAACTTCAGAGAGGCACCCAGTTGTATTTATTTTCCAGAAATCTCCACTGCCCAACTCAATAAGCATAGATTATGCTGCCCCTCCTTTGGTACATGCAATGTCTCAGATGTGATCTGGTAACTTTCCTTTTCATCATCTCTTACCCTGCACAGTCTGCTGCCCCCCACATGAAACTGCTTTACTTCCTCCACCAGTGCACATTTCCAGTAGCCTGCATCAGGAGCTTGCATTTCCTGAAGCAAGAACACCATCTCCCCAGTAGCCTCCATCAGGAGCCTGCTTGAGGTGAAAGTCTCTAACATTACAGCGATAGCTGTACATGCAGCCAAGCACTGCGATTAATGGTTTGTTGCCTGTAGGTCAGAAACAGACCACAGGGGTTTACTCTAGGTCCTATCATGTTCTGTATGTTTATCAACAACCTGAAGGAGAAGAGAGAATGCATCCTCAGCATGTTTTCAGATGGCATCATACCAGGGGTGAAGCTAAGGTATTATGGCAAAGCTGCCACTCAGAGGGCCTCAGGCTGGAGAAATGTATGAACAGGAATCTCGCAATATTCAGCAAGGAAAAATACAGAGCCCTGTCCACAGGTGGAAGAGCCCCTGCAACCACCCAGACTGGGGCCTGCCCTCTTGGAGAACAGCACTATGGAAAGGGTACAGGGCCCTGGTGGCAGCACACTAAGCATGAACCAGTAGTGGTGGACCAAGTACAATCCTCGGAAACGATGAAGACTAGTAGCATCCTGGTCTGAATTAATGGGGGTGTAGCCAGTAGACCCGCTTTACCAAGTACTTTTTAGATCACACCTTGCCAAATTAAGAAAGATGTCGCTAAACTGGAGTAAATTTAGCAAAGGGCCACCAAGATGTTTGGAGGGCTGAAGCACTTGCCAACAAGGAGAGGATGAAGGAGGCAGGCTTATTTACCTAGGGAAAGAAGAGGTTTTCAGGAAACCAAATAGCAATCTTCTAATGCCTATAGGAGGTTACAAAAAAGATGGAGCCAGGCGAGAATAAGAAAGGTCAAAAATTGAACAGCTGAGGTTATGACTGACAGTAAGGGGGAAACAAACAAACAATGACCAAACAAGCAACATAGACACAAACACAAACCAAACAAACTGTTGAAAAAACTGCCTTCAGTATGAGAATAATTAAATATTGAAACAGGTTACCCAGAGAAGCTGTCCTGTGAGGTTTTCAAGATTGAACTGGACAAAGCCCCAGGTTACCTGTCCTGAATTTAGTGTTCTCCTTATCCCCTTGATACTTTCATAGAAACGCTCCAAAATACATTGAACATCCTTGGCTCAGGTAAACTATATGGCCTGGACATTCAAAACATACATATAATATTTTTGACCTATGGTCTTTACCCAAATGACAAAAGTAAAATCAATACCCGACAACAAGGTTTAAAATCTATTTCCTGTCATTTCTACTGCTGTTTGAGATATCTACTGTGTAAAAAGTTTCTAAATGTAAATTTGAAATCTTGCCTCCAATTACAGTTTTACCCATCTCATTTTTATATTAATATCTATTTTTTAGTGTCAGAAACATCAAACTAGAAAGGATATCCTAGATTCCTTAGGTAACTGAGGATGGTTCTTAAACCATTATGGTTTTTCATTATTCATTACATTTGTTCATTACATTACTTCTTCTTAATTTCACTTTGCTATTATTAATAATTTTTATCATCAGAATCTTAATGTTAGCTTCCCAGTTAAATCACTGTATTGGACAAACCCACTATTTTGCCCAGTAGTAAAAGTAATATTTCACACATTGCACTGGCCTATTCTAGATGATTTATCTGTGTCTGTCAGTAATTGAATTGTTTACATTGAGATTTAATCATGCTTAACTGATATGGTGGAAAACAAGCTGTAATCCTCGCCTAAGCTAAGGGTTCTGATTCATCATTCTGTTAACATCTAGTTTCCCCATGTAAACTGAGCCACAGTACTTATTTATTTGTGCCCCTTTGCCTGTCCAAAGTGCAATGGAATGTCATTTGACCAAATTCTCTTTCACAGTGGGCCAAATGAAGTTACTGAAATGGAAATTCGATTACATCTGTTCCCATAGGATTACTGTGCTAAGTGACAGCATAGCTAACACAAATATTGACAGCTAAGGTTAGATATGTTCCTAGTGTACACCTAACATTTGCATTGTATATTGCCATGGGGACTCATTTGGGACCTTACCTTGTGACAAGACAACTGGCAATACACTCATGATGGGAGAGCAGAAACTAGCTTGAGACATTTCTTGATTATTTTCATACTATTTCCCCAGTCTTTACTGTGATCACTAGTTATTCTGCAATCTGACCACAGTTTATTCACGTATATCATGGAATTTCAGATATGTTGTACAGTCAGCTGCATGTATGTTTTGGAAGAATCCCCCCAAAAAATCCTACCTCAGGGATGTACTCTGTTCTAAGAACATTCATGCAAACTTGCATCTCATATTGACTAGTTGTTCATCAATACTGTGTCCAGTTATATTCTGGGGCTTCATGTCAAGATCCTTTATCCAGAGAGACACACATGAAGTAGCCTGTATTCTGAGTCACTAGCAATCAGATTGCATAACAATTTTAAGGTGGATTTAAATACTTTATATACTTTATGTTCAGTAGCTGTATTTGAAATTGTTTGGTACAGCTTTCCTGATGCCTTATACAATTTTCTAAGACTATCACATTTTTCGTACTTGTTAGGAATTTTTTACTGTGTAGAAAGAACAGCTGAGAATCGCTCATAGGGAATTGGAGTGATTCCTCTTGTTAATAAAGATTGTTGGACAACTGCTTTTTGTGTTCTGGCCAACCCTCAGCAGTGAAAAAAAAGGTTTTAAATTGCAGTCATGAAAGATGCTTTAAAACAATTGATATATCCCATATCAATTAATTATTTAGCTAACAGGTGTTTTCAGAATGAGATGGCTATTTGGAAAATACAGTAGTAGATGTTTGATGTTTGTATATTGCCATGCAAAATAAAGGAATAAATCAGTGAAGAAGAAGTTGAAATTTCTTAGGGCAGGGTATGAAATGTACATGAATTAAATATATCAGTGTGCTTGTGCTTTCTGCTTAAGGATGAAGGACAAAGAGGTATTATTATGCAGAACAAGCTGAAACAGATACCAAATCTAAGCAACAGAGATTAATTTAAAATTGCTTGATGTATACAGACTGTGTGTGAGAACAGCTCCCCCGAATATAAATAGGTATGTAGAATGCTTTGGAAAAAGAGATTTATTATAATAAAATGATTCTGAGGGTAGCAGGAAAGAGGAAATCTATGTCTCTGAAAGAGTTATACTGTGAAAATGATAACAAATAAAACCATATAATCAAAGTGGACAGTGAACATAAAGTCTTTTTTTCCCTTTTATTCCTATTTTATCGTTAAACCTTCTGCCTCTAGAGTCATGATCTATAAAACTTTGTGGGGTAGCTGAGAGAAAAAGAGAGGAGGAAAGGGGAGAAAGAAACCTCTGAAACAGGAAGATGATAGGAAGTCACTGAAATAACTCATTTGCAATAAATCTCCCAAAGTGCTTGGAATTCTATCAGCATCAGTTCTCTAGCCCAAATAATTGTTAGCAAGAATATATGATAACTCCTTCAGGAAAGTGTCTGTTCTTAAAGACTGGAAAGCAGTCAATGCCTTGCTTCAGCAGAATGAAAAGCCACGAAGGATATTGGGAGCTGCAACAGATGGGATCTGGGTTCCAGGGAACTCAGTTGAGTAGAACAATGCACTTGGATGATCACAAGTGGACAGGGTCAAATCAGGGCACACTGTATGGGGAAAAAACATGTTCCCCTTAACCATCTGAGTACTTTGAAAAGATTAACAAATAAAATCAAGGATATAAAGTGAACAGTGAATATAATTTACATAAAAAGCTTTAGCTGAATGTCCTCCACAAGAGGCTATTACTGAAAAATAAATATCCAATAGTAAAGCACAAACTACTATCCAATCTTGATGATTAGAGAAAGTATCAAAACAACAATAAATACCTACTGTTCAAAGCAGACATAGATAACAAAAATGTACCTGAAACTCAAGACTGCAATTTGTGCTGGTCACATATTTCAGACCTGATTTGTGCTTTTGGTGTTTAAGACATGACAATTATGGGTACCTAACTTCGGAAGTGATGGACTTCTTGCCTCATAAATTCAAGCCCCATTAGGCATTGTCACCTTTGAGGTGACACTGTTTCGCCTTTATGTCTTTATGCATATTTCACCTTTCAGTCTTTGTGTAAAGACTTATATGTATGACTAACTTTAAACACTTGTATAATCTTACTAAGATCATTTGGATTACTAAAATGTTTTAAATCATGAGATTAAATCTTTCTAAGCTTTCAGTCATATTTCTGGAAGAAGAACTCATAGAGGAAGTGTTGAAAGTCGATGATGGCATGGAACTCTATACCTCACATAACCTACTAACTCCAAGTTGATCATATCAGAAAAACAAATTTAACCTTCAGAAAATGAATTACTAGACAGGCACACCAAAACATTTAGAATAAAAATTTTCAGCAGATAATACAGGCTGGTCCAAAATAACAGTTTGATTGTATGTTAATTTATTTTTCAACTTTCACATTTTAGATTCTTCCATTAAGGATTACTATAAATATATTTTTTAAAAATGAAAAAAATGAAAAAAGAAAAAAAAAAAAGAGAAATTCTCAATTTTCTAACTTATCTCTTGCTTGTTTTTCCTAGTTTTAGGAAAAACATGGAAAACATGTAGATACAATTTTTTTTTTTTGACTGTATGCCAACATTGACATTTTAGAAAGACATACCTGAAAAGAATACATTTCTTCAAATAAACACTTCCAGTAAGACAGGAATTTTAATTTTAACTATTAACCTTAAAAACAAAATGTGTTACTTTTGAAATAAGATACATTTTTATGCATGCTCACACTTTCTTACATGCTATTCAGTATAGGAAAATACTGACATAGGAAGAAAGTGTGGGAAACATAATTTTCCCATATTTTTGAAACTTCCTTCAAAAAACTGGAATTTCCCAGTGGAATAGCTAGATTGCTTCTGGTAATTAACTTTGCAGAAGAAATCAACTTAGCAGATTTAACTTCTGGGAAAACCACGCCAACAAGCAGAATGAGTTTGGCAAAGAGACAAGAGGGTCTCTGTGATTCAGATCAGGGAAAGAAAGGTCAATGACTGGGTGCTTAAAAAAAAAATAACAGACACTAAAGTTATCATGATGAGCATATATAGCGTGCCATTTAGCTGGACTACTCCATATCTTGCCATCAGTTTTCAGACTCGTTGACTAAAAAAATATAGGCAACAGTTCTTGAAGTGACTGGTAGTGGAGAGGATGAAACTGCTAAAGTTAGAATTAGTTCAGTTAGCTCAGGATTTAAATAAATCTCTTACAGCCTAATTCAGCAATGAAGAAATATTCAAAAGGAACTGGTCAGAACTGAAAGGAAGAAAAGACAATCAAAGAAAGTGTGTGAGGTTCAGCCATTAGACTGACACCTTCTTCAGTGCCATTTGATGCCTTAGTCCTGTATGATTACGTGGATAATATGACACTTATTTTAGTCAAAGCGGGTCTTAGATGATTGCCCTGGAATACTCAGTAGTTAAAGAATAGGACAGTTATATGAAATTAAATGACAGAATTTTCTTCATACAGTTTGAAGTATTCCTGAAGAATTCTCTGCTTGAGGGGTATGTAAGGTCAAATTCAGTGGCTGGATTAAAGAATGAAGGAAGTCAAGTTTTATTACCACTAAAAAAACGTGTCATTTAGTGTGACTAAAACATTAAACAAATAAAAGATAAGAAAGTCTCATGTTCAATAGGAAAATTCCCTGTGTGAATTTGGGAATAATCTGTCTGCCAAACTCTGTTATTATACTTTTGGTTAGATATATCATACATAGACTTCCAACACTTCTTCTGAAAGATTAGTTCTTAGACCCAAGTAAAGATAGGCTATTAGTACTACTGAACATATTTTGCTGCACTGTGAAGGTACATGGAACTGGAAAAGATAGAAAGTTCCTGATTCCTCTTTCCTCTGAAATCAGTAGGAGCTGAGCTACTGACTTCTACCTTGGACTCAAAACTGAGCAGATTTATTGGATACCAGTTAAACATGAGGGCAAGAATTAGAAAAGTTAACTAAACCCTTGAATACAAAAGAGCATGACTACATGAATCATATCAGCTTCAAAAGTTTCTCTGAAGATTCATATTGGATTTGATAGAAAGAACCACAGCCCATGAATGATGGTTTGATTCTCAAAGCTGCCATGTTTGTTTTACAAACTTTGTTTTACACTAAAAGAAATGCTCCACAGCAGAATGTTGGAGAGGACCTACTGTTATGAAGCTTTATGAGGAATAAGAGCTTGCTAACGGCAAAAAGCACTCACTGAAAACAGAAAATGGACAACCGTGGCAAGCAAGTTATCTTCCTAACTTTTAAAAGGAATGTCCATTTTAAACATTTCAGATAGGGACCCCTTATCTATAAGCATTTACTCACTTGAATAATCTTTTTATAACTTTTTTATTTTTTTTAAGCTGTTTAGGGATTGGTATCAGATGCTTTCTATTCTTTAAAGCTACCTCCAGAACTTCACAAGCATGTATACAGCACCTATTGTACAAAACCCCAAGGGTAAGCACAAATAATTCTGAAGACCTGGAAGCATTTAATTGGTGTTTTATCAATATTATTTCAGGAGCATGGTATTGTTTGGGAGTGCAAAGAACTCAAATAAAAATCTAATAAGAACTCAAATGAAAAACTAGTATAAAGAGCTTTTAAAGAAAGCAGAGGCTAAAACTATTTCAGGATTTGCATTGTGGGAATGGATAGATACAAATAGCATGGAGGGTTTTAAATTCTGAGAGGGCCTGAAGTTTGTGGGAAGTTGAAATGCAATATCCCTAGGTTCCTGTGTTACAAATAATATGCTACATTTTACGAAGGTGCATACAACTCAGGAGAGCTATAGTTATTAATCTTGCACCTGCTCAGCTGCATGTAGGGACAGGGAAGACAGTGTCCCATGACATTCACAACCTACAGAAAGTGAGTCCTTGTTTTGCTAAGGAACCATGACAGAGTTAAGTGAAGGTCCTAAAATGTATTACCATTTTATTTTATGGTTTAAGAGCAATATACTGCATGGAGAAGCAGGAAAAAAATGGCCACTATTTATGGAAGTTATTATTCTTTATTTTTTTTTTTTTCATAGACTTAAAAGACAGTAGAGGAAGACTGAATGATAAATCAGTAAAATCAACATCTGTTTTTATTATTGCTATTACATAATTTCTATTTAAATTTGATTATTGTGTGTCCCCTTGTATTTCATTGGTCCTACCTTTCACACCTAGATAATTCTTTGCTCATGAAAAAATACTGCTCAATTCCTGCTAGGCTCCAAAAGTCAGTTTGCTGGAGTGAGGGATGCAGCACTTGTCTCTGAGTGTGCATGAGTATCTTTTTATGACTCTGCTCTCCTTTATTCTTTCCACAGCAAATAAGTAGGATTAAGAGAGAATATCTTGAATGATTGATGATAATTCTGAGCACTGCAACTAAATCTTTTGACTGCCTAGATTAGAAGTACTTATTAGCCTCATCAGCTTCCTTCATACCAATACTCCCACGCTGTTATTTGTCTTAAACAGTGAGATAGTCGAAAATAATCAAAGGCCAGCCTGAGGGGGATTGGCGTAAGGGAACGAATAATTCCAACTATTAATCCTGGAAATTATTAGGAAACTTGGAAGAAAGTCATCACCCATACACACACTACTCATCACTGTTAGGGATCATTCACCCATTCTCTATTCTGCTGTACCAGTTCCTTTATGCATTGAACACACGAGCATTACCCTATCTACTTTTATTACATCCCAATTAAGCCCTCCATAGTATGTTCACAGTAGGAACCAGAAGACACAATCACACTATTTTGTTTATAATGGGATAGTCACAACAGATAAATACAAACATAGAATAATCACAGCCTCGTCCAAATAAAACAAGATATTTGCAAAATAGACCCTGACCTTACTGTGGTTGGAGGTGAAACTTTGAAAGATAATGAAAAGATTATAATTTCACCCACAGAGGCATAATGTAATCATTCTCCGTATCTATTTGGAAAATTTGGTTTCTTCTCTGAACATGGCAAGGAAGTTGCCAATTAAACACATTTATTGTTTTGGGTCCGTTATAGGAATATTGTCAGGAGAAAAAAAAAAAGAAAAGAAAAGATGTCTGAATCCTTTTGACATAGGCCAGTCTACTATTCTGGCCACAACAGAGCTGCATCTAATTCAAATCTCTGACAATACAAGGATTTAGATGTGTTTTTTTGATGTTTTTTGTTTGGTTTAGACTGAAAGGGGATCTCTAACATCTCATTTTAATTACTTTTCCAGTCATTCCTATATTTATAAAGGTTCTGTGAACAACAGAAAGATGATGTCCTGGAAACTTCAGAAAAAAAAATCGCGACCTTATTTGTATTTTTTTGTATGGTTGTTGACAAGGCAGTAAAATTTCAGACCATTGTTTTCAAACTTACTATATGTGTTACTATAGATACTAACCTTCTTATACTTCCAAATGTCTGTGCATGACCTAAAAATTTTCCAAAATCTATGTGGAACATGTGTCCAGCATTTGTCAGCATTATGTTGTCATTGTGTCGGTCACAGATGCCCAGAACGAAGGTGACAACACACCAGCCCGCACAGGAATAAAAGAAATTCCTTATTGCCTAATTAAGAAAACAAAAACACTTATTAGAATTATGAAGAGACATAGCTGTTTGTAGTGCTAATAAGAAAAAATGTTTTTCTACACATGCTAAGTATGTAGATAAAATTTAAACAGAGGACTGTTTTCAGTAGTAAACAAACAAAAAATACAGTAAATGCAAAGTTACAATGCAACAAAAATTTTGTGCATGAGGTTTTCAACTTGTGATTTACAGACACTTGGAATTCTGTGGAAAACTTCTACGGTGAAATGTACCTAAGAAAAGCAAGCTTCTTTTTGGAAACTGACATTTTATGTTTGTTAGTCTGCCTCTATAATGCAAAAGTAACTGTTTAGAAATATGATGTAAAACAATTAATTGGACAAATTTCATTGTAAAGAAAGTGGGTTATTTTACACAATTGGTTTGTACCTACATTGGTCTTTTATTTCCAGAACTCAACTACATTAAATCATAATTGATGAAGTCTCACAATATTCCAGCCCGAAGCATTCAGCCCCATTTAACTGAAAGGATCTTCTAATCTAAAAGGATTTTAGCATCTTCTAATCTGAATAGACTATAGGATCAAAACACGTTCCATGTGGAGAAACCCGAGACAATGATTAAACCCCAAACCAGTCTATCTGTCCTGTTTATAACCTACTTCTCTGGCAAGCACTTTTACACAGTGGAAATGTGTACTTTCCTGCTTCATGTAAGTAGACTGGCTCATTCAGATTTATCCCATGAATCTCTTTACAGTACTACATTGTATCACTGCTCTTTCTCAAAAACATGCCTACAACAGACATAGAAAGAAGTACATGGTAAAGCTAACGATATGCTCACCAGACACTCATAGATGGATTCCAAGTTTTCTGCTTACTTCAGAGAGAAGTATTTAACAACTGTGGACTTTTCCTATTAGAAGAATATACCCAATTGCTGACACAATACACACATTCAGCATTCTCTCTGAGGTGAGAGTTATTCTTGATTCAAATCATGACCAATCTTCTACCCCAAAGCGTAAGAAACGGGTCTTGTCTTTTTTTAATCTTACCTACTACAGTTTAAGAACTGTAAATGCAGTTCTTATTCAAAAGTCTTAATCTTACATGAATGTTAATCACAAAGTGATTCATTTATATAGAAACCAAAAAAAAATCTTAAATTGTGGGCATTATATTTTTGGACAAAACCTACATTAGACAACATAAATAATTATTTAGTCATTCAGGATTTCCATGCAGACACAGGGTGCCACCTGCAATGGCTGATATAGGTGACAGCTCTGTGGAAGACATAGGCCATAGCATGAGACAGGTGAATTTTATGTCTAACTGTACTACTTACCCGCTTAGATGACTTTGGATAAAACACCTAAGCTTACTGTGATTCTGTTCACCCAACTGTAAAATGAGGATATTAAAGCTTATTCTGCATAAGCTTTTTGAGCACCTTAAACACAGTATTATATGAATAAAAAAAAAATAATTACTAAGTAAAAGAGAAAAGTTCATTCATCAGCAAATGCAAGGTGAATGTATAGTAGCAATTTTATGCATGTCCTATGCAATTAGAGCTGACTTTTTTTTTTTATACATTCAAGAAGTCAAATGAAAATAGCTAGAAATTGGTTTTAGAATATTCTGCTTTAATGGTACTTCCTACAAACGGTAGCAACAGCAACAAATCCATTTTTCAGTGAGTTACTAATAGCTATCTCAATTTTCAATTGAAAAGTTGGCTGCACATCTACCTTAATAGTGTAAATTTACAAACCTGTAAAAAAAAAAAATCAATACAGATTGTTCCTGATTAATTAAATCAAGATTATATTCTAGTAATTGAAATGCTCTTACCAAAAATATGGGTGAGCAAAAACATATGGAATAACTACAAAACACTAAAGACTATCAAACATATCTATGTTATAAATCTATCTGCCTACTAATACACTTTTATGAAAAAACACTTCATTTTCAAAATGCTAAACACTGAAAGCTGTCCTTTAAAATTCATTTAAAATTTTGGCTACTAATCTACTGCTGGCATGGAGAAGGGATCAAAAATTGTCCCAGCAATACAAACATTAAAAAGTTTTTAAAAAGTCTTAGAATATGCTGAGCCAACAAAGAATGAATAGAAACAGTTCCTTTCAAAGGGAAACCTCTGCTTCTATAAATAAAATTTTAAATTTCTTGGCTCATGCATAATGCCTGGTTTCATAAAAACAGATGTATTACATGGGATCCCACAATGTGATGTGAAAAGCATGATCTTATGTATCATGTGACTAGGCAGCTTCCATAAAACAGCTTTCTAAAACTGTGGATATTGACATGGACATTTCCAAATACAGGAAATTCACTAAGACTTTGCATGGTTAATATAAAATAAAATGTTTAGAGAGCTGGACCTAAAAAAATATTTTGGAGCTCAAAATTTAATTTCTACATCAGCTTCTCTTTACTAGTATATTTCAAAATATTACTATGATACATTATTATAGAAAATGTGTTATAATGCACCTGATCCAGAGAAATATCTCTTTATAAAGAGAATGTCAATTTAAGCCAGTTCCCTGGTTTCTACATGTATGCATGTGACTTGCTTGTCCTGAATGTGAGTCACTTATTTTTGCTGCTTACTGTTGTTATGTTTTTTTCTTTTCCATGGTAAAGGATGAAAAGTATAATAAGGTTCATTACGATGTTACCTCTTGGTAACTTGACTCCAGCTGATGGTGATGACGGAACCATTTTTTAATTGTGTTTTCTTTCAATGGTCCTATCAGTCCAGATTTCCTGTGGATTTTGGCTAGTGTGGTAGCATCTGGCACCATCTGTACCAATCCTGGTCAGATACAGAAGAGATCACATGAGAAGCCCATAACTTTAAAAAGATATGATGACCACTAATGCATTTGCATATTTTTGGATCATCCTATGCAGAAAAAATGCATGCTTAGAAGCTTATAAAATAATGAATATAAATAAAATTCCAATCTATCTTCTTCATTCTTTTTTTGTTTTAGGAAACAAAAAACAAAGGTCAGTGAAAAGTAGCAGTTCCACAAACAACAAATATAAACACTAATACCAATATTGTGTACATAACTGCCTCAAGGTACCAACAAGGCCAACAATTTAACAAGTTTCAAAATGGGTAGAATATGTATACAAACAACAAAAATCTATTAAAAAAATCAGATCAGATATTTACTGTGAAATACAAAGTTATTTCATCTGTGCTTATTGTCAAAAATGTTGCAGACTGTTCTCTGCAGTATATTAGACTGATCACAGTTGGGATACAGAATACTAGACAGTGCAGAAATTAGTCAGGTCCAAGGTGACATATAACAGGTCTTTGAAATGTACAGAGAAGCCAAGCATTTTGCAATGCTTCGTTTGAATCCTATGCCTCTACTTCATGTACTCATTCCTTTTTCGGAACCGAGACCTGGCTTGACAGACTTGTCACTGTACCTGTGTGTGGTTCCCAGGCACCTTACCCTGAAACTCTGCATTACAGGAAGAACTTCTAGCGATTTTAGTCGGTGACAGGCTCCCCTACAATACCAAGCCTGGAAAGTGGCATCCTATCAGTGCTTTAACTGCTTTTCACATTTCTGTGTCTGCTTGAGACTCAAGTGATTTCTGTGTTCCCATGACTACATAATTGCCCTCTTCTATCCCCCCTGTGGAAAATGTGGCCCATGGAGCAAGGTGATAGCCCAGGATATGGAAGACCTGTGTATACATATGAACTTTAGCACATGCCCTGTAGTACCACAGGCATGTCATTTGATCCTTAACCATCAAATGTAAATCAGTTATATTAACACTATTGTAATTCATAAGGAAAGACATTGTGAGGGGAGTCACTGGGAGATTTTCTACTACTATGGTGCTGAAAGGAAGAGACCATCAGATAGAATATTATTTGCTGATGTTCCCTGTATCTTTCTTAGTAAAATCAAATTAACTGCTCATATATCAAAGAGACTATAATATGTTCAGAATTAATATTCTTTGTGTCATTTGTGTTTGAAGAAGAAGCCTTCAGGCTTTGACTCCCATCTTTACAAAGAAGGGAGGAGTCTTTTTCAGGTCACCTTAACCACCTGCCATGTGCATGAGGTCATCTATACTTATTCCTAGGGTCCCTTTAGATCACTCACCCTCTCTCATTTTCTCTGTCTCATCATCCAAAAAAAATTAATCATTTTATATTATTATATTAATATAAATATTTACATAAAATATATTAATACATTATTATGTTATATAAAATATATTAAATATAATATTTAAAAAAATTATTATTATTGGTAGTTTTTGTACAGAAGGTAATCTCAATACTTCAGTCTTCTTTTTGTGCAAGGATTATTTTCAGTAAAACATTTGGAGTGTCTGTAAAAAATAGTAAGCTTATTGCTGTCGGTAAGTTTTTTTTAGCAAGCAATTGGCTTCCCTGATACAGCTCTGCTCTAACAACCATAAAGGAGAGAAATAAAGCTTTCAGATGAGTCAGGCTTGCCCTAAGCAGCATTAATCGCAAGAGTAATATTTCAAATTCAACATTGCAAAGCTGTCATCACTTGTCTACAGGTACCTTCTGTAGCCACATGTTTCTAGGTTCATTTAAGCATCTACGTGGGATCACACAGGATTAAAACTTTAGTAGGTATGGACAATTTTCTCTAAGACCCTCTTTATGTGTGAAGTTACTTTTAAGAATGTGGTGCAAGCTGCTGATGTTGAAACTTTTGGAAAATTCTAGAATACAAAATTCATTGAGTTTGGAGAGCAATGAACATTCTGGATTATGTAGGTGTGAAATTTAGGGCCTGAGTAACCAAAGTTATCAGCTTTTTTTTTTTTGGGGGGGGGGGGAGTGAGGGGGTGGAAGTGGCAGATAAACAAGACACCTGTGAAAATAAAAGTTAAAGGGAGGATATTTTGTATTGCTATTTACGTAAGATATGAATAATGCGATAGGGGTAATATTTGTAATCTAAAACTGACCTTGGTCTTTTCCTGTGGACAAACACTTATAAATTATCATTTGCATATCCAGTCCCTCTTGGAGCCAAATGTTGTCCATCAGTCGAATAATTTGCAGAACCAGCATATCTTGACGTAGATCATCGCCTATCTGTTAAAATAGCACAAGAAATCCAAGCTTCTCCTTCAATACCACACAGACATAACTTTGTATTTTATTTGGACTTTTTCCCACACCAAAATAGCTACATTCATTTTGCAGTAAAAGCCTCTTATTTTTCTTCAAAGTTGCTACTTATCTTTCTGTGTCAGGAAGAGGACTGGGTAGATGGCACACGTAGGCAGCAACAGTTTTGGCAGCCATAGAAATAGTAGCAAATGCTCTCTGATTAACTGCAGCCTTTCTGCTTATTTTTCATATGCAATTATTAGAGTTTGAAAACTTAATCTGGAGGTAGGATCCTAATTTAGCTACGTTTTAAAGTCTACCTAATGCTAGATCCCTTTTCTCAAATGACAGCATTTGACCTAATGTTAAGCTTCACAACTTAAAGCTTGAAGTAGACTGAAGAGGAATCTTATCATCAATTTATATTTTATCCATGACATGATTCATATTCAGTTTCAAACAGCGATGCAGTGCTGACTACTCTTCTCAAGGAGTCTGTTAAACAGTAATCTTAGTGAAATGGGGTTGTAATTGTAGCCACGAGAGGTGATGAAGAAACTCTTCAACTGTGGCTGCGTAAATAGCATGTGAAAACAAGTCCTGTTTTTTTTTTTTTGTTTGTTTGTTTGTTTGTTTTGTCTCCCCACCACCCCCACTCCCATCTAAAAGACATGTGCATGTGACTTTTTTTATGTTTTGCACTTTTGTTATGTTCTTTTTACATAAGCATTCCAATATACAGACATTTACCGCCATTAAATGGCGGTAATGTAGAGGACACAAACTTATCTTTGAAAATAATAATAATGAAAAATCTGTTTCTTTCATCTGAGGGTAATCTTGACTCCAAGTAATTCTTCTCAGAACCTAGACCTGAGAAAAATCTTTGCCTCTCCACTTACCTGTTCTCCTACCCTCACATACACAGCAGACAATTTAGTATAATAACAGTGCTTATTATTTTATCTATGCATTATCCACCATGAATGAACAATTGAACTACAGTTCAAATAAAAGATACTTTAATACAAGGGGCTGCTGTCAGGAAAAGATGACAGTGTCAATGACACTGCTCCTACAGCAACTGGACAATTGGTGGTTCTGGAACATTACCAGGCAGGGGAAATGCTGTCTAGGTAGAACTAGCACAAATGTTTAAATGCTTCATTGGGAAGGATTTGCTCAAGTAAGTAGGAGCCTTCCTATTTAACATTGAGTCTCAGGTAAAATAGTACAAGAAGAAGTTTTCTGAATGTTCAGAAAACAAAACATTGCTAGTCTCCCCCTAGCATGCCTAGAGACTATGCTTCTAATTCCTGAGAATCATAACTGCTCTGAAAGTCAATTTCATTCTGGACAGCCTGCATGTTTTTTATTAAATTTATTTTTATCAATTTTTAGGCTTCTGGTTTGGAACATTACACTGCAAAAGATCTAGGAATAATGTCTTTGTCTGGCAACATAAACCACTTTGTATCCATCAGACATTTTATGATCTTCAGTGTTCTTCATCTAAAAACAACATCCATTGTTAGGGAACACTTTTACTTTTTTGAAAGAGAAGCAATTTTAGATTGCACATATTGTCTTTTGCTGATGGAGAAGCACTGTCCTGAGCTCTGAAGCTCTGAAAGTGACTATTGGAAGATAAACTAGAGGAACTCTGGATTAATTACTCCGACTAACTCTACTAAAACAGAGCTCCTCTGCTGTCCTCATCATCCCCATTCCTCAGCCCATTATCCCACACTCTCTGATAGGATTGGAATTAGATTCTGTCCAGCAAACTCTGTCTTTAACACTATAGTATTTTGATTTTTGGGAGTTGGACAAGGTTACAGGATTCAATCATATTGAATAATCCCTTCTCTGACTTTGGTGTGGTAAATAAACTAATATAAACTTAAAATTTTAACCTGGTTTTCTCCATTAAGGAAAAATAAATGCAAGAAGTCATTTGATTATCTACTGATCAAATGTTGAGTACTGGAGTGCATTTTCTGTTCATATTCCAATGAAAGTCCTAGTGTCAAAAATAGCGTGAAAAGTGAACAACAGAGCCAAATCAAACATTATCAGTCTCCAGATTTAAAATATTAATCAGCTGGATTTCAAATCAACCTTTTACATACAAAAGGAAGTGAGGATTAGAGGAATAACTTACCTTAAAAATAATATTGATGTTTCCACTTGGAGCATTTGCATTGATGAAGGAAATTTTTAATGGAAAAGCATTGGATGTAAAATATGAGCATGACTTCAGGGAAAAAAAGGTGAGAGAGGACAACCGAGTCACATATACAAAACTTGAGGTTAATATAATAACTCCAAAAAAATATATCATCTTTAAATACTTCTCAGTATCTCTAATGACAAAAATAAATAATTACTAATATTATTGGCTATTTTGTTGGTTCAGGAAAACAAAAAAACTCTTTTTCCACTGGCAATTTGTTCCACTCCATAATCAGATAATATGAATGGATGATATTTTACATACTGTTTTTTATTTTAATGCCGACATTTGGTTGGGATTTAGTGGACAAAAATACATAAGACTTATCTAATCAGAATCTGCAATGCATTGAAAAATCTTTAGTCCTTTTTTTTATTATTATTAATATTTTTCTGCAAAGGAATTACAAGGTCATACAATCTTTACGGAAACAAAGAACCTGTTAATTCCAGTGGTCACCTAAGTCTGGATGAGGATACGGGAAATTCTGAAAATCCCAACCTATTTTATGTGGAATTTATCTTAATTAAACATAAACTCTGACCTTTCATGCCCTGTAGCTCCTTCCACCTGAAGATCTGAAAGGCCTTTAAAAAGCATTAATGAGCCAAAAACTGAAAATCCTGTGTGTTAGGCTAGTATTATTATCATCATTATAAAAAGGGGAGAAAAACCAACAACACAACCAAAGACAATGGTAAATTAATGGTTTAGTTTCTAGAGATAATGAGCACCCCACAGCAGCTACTGCTATGCTTACTTGATGGAGAACAATGGGGGCTAATTTGAACAAAAACACTACTAGACACAGCTGTCTATTCCTTTCCAACTAAATATTTCAAAGCATGGTACACACATTCAAATATCGTCTTAGCCACACCATACTGTTGCAACTGCTGCTATAGCTATTATCAGTGATGAAATCTTGACCCCCTATGGAATTTTGACAATTGAAATGTCTGAATCTGTACTTGAAAGTTTACCGTGATATAATGCATTAGTGATAAAGCTGGGCTGCTAGTAAAATCAATAGATGATATAAAAATTTATTAAATTTGAGGTTACTATAAGCATTTAAAATGTTAGTTTGTATGCTTGTACTGATAAGTCAAGAAGATGCAGATATTTATAGAATGATAATGGCTTAAAATGATGTAAGAAAAAGGAAAAAATATATCTTTTCAGATACTTATATTTAAACAATTTGTATATATCCAGCCAAGCTTGTGCTGTATAAATAGCATGACTGTATGCTGAGATACTTTCCCATTAGTCAATATTTCCAAAAAGCCTGAACGCAGTGAGAAGCAGCAGGCTTCAAATTCTTCTGACTTATATTATCCACAGTTGGCCCAAACCTGCGGGTGCTGGAAGACCTCTGTTCTCTGAGAGATCAAGGCTGAATAGCAATTACTTGGAGAATCACAGGTCAAAGACAATTGAAGGGATCAGCACCTTTTTAGAATCAGGTCCACTGTGGATAATGAGCCAGAGAACAAAAATAGAGCACAAATTGCTGTAATTAGGAACCTATAACCGATAATATATACAAGTCTTCAGGTTTGTTTTTCCTTGCTGCTGGATACCTTTTTCTTTTCCAGAGCTGGAACAGCTTATTTCTAGCATAATATTGATTATGAAAACATCCTAAACAATGAATAAATGAGTCTTAGCACTGTGGTCAAAGTCAAGTAATGCTAAACAGCATTAAGGTTTCCTTTATTTACAAGTCACTTTTTATAGGAGTCATAGACACACGTGACTTACTCTAAATATTTAATATTTTAGCAATTCTCAGTCATGTGCCTGGTCTTACTGAAGCAAAAAGAGCTAGGTCTAGATCTTTAGCAGTTCCCATCTGTGAAATGGAAGAATTTTAGATGAGAAAAAAACTGCCACTAGGAGCTACATGGATAGAATGGAAACCAAGTCTCAGTTTCAGGGGAGGCAAGTGCCATTGCCAATCCCAATGCCACAGCAGGGCAGCAGAGCTGGGAGCAAGCTGCTGAGAGTTTGAAGTATGTGCTGCTGCTGCATGACATGAGATTTACAAGCAACACCTACCCCAGCAGTTTCCTGCACCTCTATCTCCAACAAAGGCCCCTGGTTTCAAGGGGATTAGGCTAGATGTCAGTTTACCAGATGACTCATGCTAAATACCAGTAGGATTATTTCCCAGTCAATGCATCAATTTATTCCCTCTCCCCCTTTATATTAAATAAATAAAAAAAAAAAAGTAATTCATCATATGAACTAAACTTACATCTGCTTCTATGCCTTGCACAACAAGTGCAGGATTCAGGGGAAGTCGACAAACCTTTACCTCCTGGAAGAACTGCTGAAGTCTGCTGAGTTCCATCTTTAACACCTCCTGCAACATGTGAATCATTATGGCAGCATGAAAGAATATAACACAAGTTTTTAAACTGTCGACTGTCTTGTTATATTTTAATTAAACATAACATTTTAATTAAAACTTACACAAGCAGATATTGATATCACAAGGAGGAGAGGTTTTAAACTAAAAGATGGGAGATTTAGATTAGAGGTTAGGAGGAAATGCTTCACTCAGAGGGTGGTGAGGCCCTGGAGCAGGTTGCCCAGAGAAGCTGTGGATGCCCCATCCCTGGAAGTGTTCAAGGCTGGCTTGGAGCCCTGGGCAACCTGATCTAGTGGGTGGCATCCCTACCCATGGCAGGAGGGTTGGAAGCAGATGATCTCTGAGGACCCTTCCAACCTGAGTTGTTCTATGATTCTGATTCCAATTCTGATTCCAATTCCAATTTCTAGTACACGGAACTAATAGTATCCATGTAATCTTATAACAGCTAATAAGGTTACACTGAGGTACAGTTATTAAAAATAAAAACTGTAATTTTATTCCACCTTAATGCTTTTACTACCTAGGTGCTCTACCAGTTCATGCTGTTATGTAGGTTCAGATTCAGAGCCCTTTACTAGGGTATCCACCAGTGCTGCTGCACCTCATGTATTTTTTGCCTTTTTGGACTTTACAATTTGTTGCCTGAACACTGTGATCTCCCTCACATAACAGTAGGTGTGTTAACTGCAAGTGTCACAGCAACCACTACAGCCTTGCGATTAATCTTTATCATTTGAAATATACATCAGTAATGTATAATGCATCACTACTATTTATATTTCTTTACATGGATTTTTCCCTTTGCAAATAGATATTTTTTCTTTTTACTTCCATGTTTGCTTTTCTGCTTTTAGTAGCAATACAGAGTATTCTGAAAAATCCTTTGAAAATCTTTGAATCCTTAACAAGGCAATAAGAATTCATAACTTTCATGATAACTAGCAGTGGCAGGAATATTTTTATCTGGCTTTCTGGATTGCCTCACTAAAATCTCAGCAAGAAAGTGTTTTACACATCAGGTATGTAACAACAGCTGTTTTAGAAAATTAACACATTTGAATTGGAAATGTACCTATGCAATATGAAAACTGTACTCACCGTAGAAGACTACAAGCCTTCTACTGACAAGAATTCTGGTGTATTTGAGATATTAAGTACAGGCCACTTTGATTGTCACCTTTAAGAAATAAGCATGTTCAATGTCTCAATGACAACTTTCAGCAAAGTTTTCAAAAAACACTGCACCTCCACAGGAGACATATTTTGGGATGAGATGTTGAACGTGAGTCCTTTCAGTTCAAAGTTACCCAGGTTTGTTGTCATTGTTTCTGACCTCGTCCAAATCTAGGAAACTATGGATGAAAGAATTTAAATGGTTTAAAGGAACTGTTGATCTCTAGAGCATTAATGGTAAGAGAATGCCCATTAAAAATGTGTATTTTCCTTGTTTTTATACCTGTCCAAAATTTTAAAAATTTTAGTCAAATCTTAGGTTTATCTAAATAAAGGGCACTATAGGCAAGAGGTGCCACTTGGGAAAAAGCAAAATTACCTTGAAAACTTTAGATGGAAGGGGAATTTTTTTATTATTATTTGTATTTTGTATAACAAACCTTTCTTTTTTGGTCACTGGCAGCTTTTACTTTTTCAGCAATGTCTTCCAAAATTCTAAGAAGTTTCCCCTCCTTAGAAAACTCATTGTTCAGGGCTTTTCCAGCAGAGAATTGGAAAGCAGCCAGTAGTTTCCGATACCAGATTTTGAAATGAACTTCATTCTGTGCATTCTTCAACAGCCTGAAGGGAGGAGGAGGAAAAAAAAAAAAAACACAAACGAAATCTGTGTATCTAAATCTGATTTTTATTTTATATCACTTCTAGCAGGAACAATAAATGCACTCCAGACTAATCTGTATTTGGTGACTTTGTGCAGCTTAGCAACAGAGAATGAAAAAAAAAAAAAGTTTATTTGCTGGCAGTACTCAGATCCCAGAACTAATGAGATTTCAAATGTTTTGAATCAATAGGAACCTGCCATTTCTTACTGTCTATACTGCAGTGCTTATATTGCTCCTCTTTTCTGCAAGGAAATTTTACAAAGTGAAAACATGTTTTTTTGTTTGTTTGTATTTTTGAAGTCCAGTTTTAAGTGTATATTCCTAACTTTTTTTTTTTTCCTTCGGCCAGTACACTTACACAATCAAAGATATCTTTCAGCAAGGAGGTGCATTTAAAGACCATTTTAGTTTCAGCAGTATCATCAGTTCCAGAAGCTTTCACTATTTTAAGTTGAGGAGACATTTCTGAAACTGGAAATACTTCTGAGAAGAGTGAAATGAGACCACTTTATTCCTTTTTTTTACTGATAGGTGTTGGTCTAGAGTAAAAATTCAGCTTTGAGTTTTACTGAAGTTTGTCAAAGCTTTGGAACTGGAGTTATTCCCTAAATAAAAGTCAGATGTAAAACCAAAAACATACTTATTTTTCCATAGATTTACCATGCAGTACTCTCTAATTATAAGTTCATTTGGGCCAGTAAAGCTGTGGGGTTTAGGTTTTCGTAGTTAATTTACTTGATCACTGGGGATTTTTTTCTTGATGAGGTCCAGAGTTTTTGTACACCTTTAATTTATTTTCGTAAGCATAGATAGAATCACCAACTTCATATTGCCACTAACATCTTGCCCATTACGTGGGATTTTCTTTCCCTAAGGGACTGATGGACTGCTGTCCATTGTTGTTGCTGTTGTTTGTTTATATTTCTGAACATCCCTCCCTACAACTTCAATCTTAAGAAATTAATTGAATCCAAACCTTAAATTTCTTATAAATGCCTGAATTTTAATGCAGTTTCTCTTAGCTGATGAGGTTACTCAAACCTAACAAATAATTCTAGTTTTCACAGGACAGAAATTAGAGAAGTTGACTTTATAGCACATCACATCTGACTATGTCACATAACAAAAAGTAGGCACATGATATATCAAGCACTGATATTTAAAGGTAAAAAAAATATAATGACGATAGACTCTGACTTCTACAAATCATTTATAAGGCATTAAAATATGATGACCACAGCTCATCCATCTTTTGGTAATGAGGGATTCCTATCACCTTTCATAAGGCAATGATCCTTCTAGGTCCTCTTTTCCTATATAACTCAGTGCAGAATATTATCACCTACTGGTCTCTGAAAAGCATTTCCTGTTACGCAGAAACTGTGAATGTCTAAGGGTTTGGTAAGTACTGAAAATCTCAAAAGTATGTATGGTGTTTCTGTCAGAAAAGCTTACACATGAAAGTGAAGAGGTATCAACAAGTTTATCAACAGCACTCTACAGGGGAGATTAAATGACATTTCTTTCTGTAGTTTGGTAAAAATAGATAATTACTTTTTGAATCATCAAAAAAATAAAATAAAATTGTCTTTGCAGTGCCTGGTGGAAGGGAAACCCCAGCACAGAGACAGCTGTCATACCCTGAACCCTCCACATACAGAATATAGCTGAGAGCACAATCATATATGGTGGCTGATAAACTAATTCCTCCAGATTTCTAGAGCATTAAGACCAAGTTTCCACGGAATTCTTTTGTGTTTTTGCTTAAATGTAGATAGATACCTTGTGCCATTTTAGCTACCTTAGAAAATCCCATTTGTCCTCCAGTTGCTGCCTTGGAAAGGTATGGGTACACTGGAGGCAATATCTCATATGTGCCAAACCCATGCAGATGTCTCAGACACCTTATGCTGTGTAAAATGGCCTAAATTTGGGCTACTGAATCCCACTCTGTAGTGGCCTTTTTAGCTCAGCTGTAGGCAGATAAAGTGATTTAAAATAAAAACATACTCTGTCCATTTCAACTGCAAGTCAGGAGCATGCTTGGTGATTATTTTGTGAAGAAAAACATTACTGGTTCACTCCAAACTATCAAACAGGCAGGAATTTTAGTTTACTGAAGCAGAGCCCAGCTTAGCCTCAGTCTAGATAAACAGCTTGCATTTCCCTTGGAGCACAGGCAGAATGAATTTGTTCATTTCTGCCCCACAAAAACAAATGCAGGCGCACCTAAAAAAAGACTATATCACCATGATCTATATTTTGAGTTGGCCAGATTACACCAGTGCAAAATCTCTGTACACAATACACTTGCATACTGAATCAGCTCCTGAACATTTAAGTCACATTTGTTCACCTAGTCCATTTTTCACAGTACATATTTATAGAATCCAGAGACACTACCTTTTCATGTTTGAGATATCCCTTTTATCCTCTCAGATATACAGAACACTAAAATCACAGAATCACAGAATCTCTAGGTTGGAAGAGACCTCAAGATCATCGAGTCCAACCTCTGACCTAACACTAACAGTCCCCACTAAACCATATCCCTAAGCTCTACATCTAAACGTCTTTTGAAGACTTCCAGGGATGGTGACTCCACCACCTCCCTGGGCAGCCCGTTCCAGTACCTAACAACCCTTTCAGTAAAGAAATTCTTCCTAACATCTAACCTAAAACTCCCCTGGCGTAACTTAAGCCCATTCCCCCTCGTTCTGTCACCAGGCACGTGGGAGAACAGGCCAACCCCCACCTCACTACAGCCTCCTTTAATGTACTTATACAGAGCAATAAGGTCAGCCCTGAGCCTCCTCTTCTCTAGGCTGAACAAGCCCAGCTCCTTCAGCCACTCCTCATAGGACTTGCTCTCCAGGCCCCTCACCAGCTTCGTCGCCCTTCTTTGGACCCGCTCAAGCACCTCGATGTCCTTCTTGTAGCGAGGGGCCCAAAACTGAACACAATACTCGAGGTGCAGCCTCACCAGAGCCGAGTACAGGGGGACGATCACCTCCCTAGCCCTGCTGGTCACAGTGTTTCTGATACAAGCCAGGATGCCGTTGGCCTTCTTGGCCACCTGAGCACACTGCTGGCTCATATTCAGCCGACTGTCCACCATCACTCCCAGGTCCTTCTCTGCCTGGCAGCTCTCCAACCATTCCTCTCCCAGCCTGTAGCTCTGCTTGGGGTTATTGCGCCCCAGGTGCAGGACCCGGCACTTGGCCTTGTTGAACTTCATGCAGTTGAAAGGAAGCAAAACAGCAAAAGCAAAACGATTTCCTATTTTAAACAGAGCTACTTACTCCTCACAGAAGGTGGAACAACCTAGCAGATACATTTTTTTAAAAAAATTATTATTCTTACAGCTAATCATTCACATAAAATAAGCTTGGATGAATTCTAGTACATACACATGATTTATAAATGTATTTTCAACCTGAGGGAAGACTATAAGCCAGATTTAGATAGCTTGTGCAGAAGGTGTACATGAGGACGGAGGATGGATAGAGACTGAATCCTGTCAGATGAGCTTCTCGAGCTCAAGCCATGTGGGAAGTTGAAGCAGCCATAGTGATCTCTGTTAAAATGCACTTCCTGCCAGCTGCAGTCTGACACACACTCTGCAGGCTGAACCCACATGGCAGCTTTTGACAGTCCACGTGCTTCCCCAGCAACCTCATGAGGGACTTGGCCTCAGTACTCTGCACTCAAAGTACGTCTGGTGACTACAGTACAGGCAGTGCAACTCCCTTCTGCCTGCCCATTAAGGTAGGTACTCTTTTAAAAGCATGTAGACCTCAATTTGTAAAATGATTTGAATTAAGTGGGTCTGACTTTTATATCCATTTCATAAACGTAAGTCCCAAGGAGGATATGAAGGCCAGCTGTTAATGTGATGACTCATTATAGGCTTTGCTGAAATGTTTACTCAACAACTGAACAAATATGCAGTTGTAATTCTGTCGTCCCAGTTTTCTGGCCCACACATCTTCACCCTGTCATTGCAAAAGCTCAGCACAGATAGGGAAGTCTGCAACTTCTGAGGTCACAGGATGGAGAAATACTCAAGACAGTAATGAAATTTTCTAGTTAGGACTTGACGCCTAGCTGTGACAGAGGAAGACTACATCAGAATGATTTAAAACTCAAGGCTGCCAATAAGGAAATAGGTAAAGCTTTTATTATTTTTATTTTTTTTTTTTCATGACAATTTTCACAGCATTCTGCAATACAGAACTCAATATAAAATCCTGCTTTATGCCAGGCCTAGACATAGGATCTTGCTCCTAACAACACAGAAACAACCCTCACTCTTCAGGGTTCTGACTTGAGACAAGTGCCTTTGCTCTCACCAAGGCCAGGGGAATTCAGATGTATTGTCCAGAGGCCACTTTCTGGGAAACAGCATAATGGGTCTGGAAACAAAATGATGCTGACTTGAGAGCTAGCAATGAAGCCATCTAGACTGCTTACATTTAGCAGCAGTCAGAGGCAGGAAAACCCACAGAGGGAGAGAACGTTAGTACAAGACTTTGCTCATTATAGCAATAGTTATTTTAAAATGTTTCTCTGCAGCCCTTTGAATCAAAGACTAGCACACAAACTTTCTCCACAGATGCACAACTTCCATGTCTAAGGTTTGCCATCCAACATGATTTTCATTAGACATCTTGCAATATTCCTAAATTCTCCTTACTGCTTTGTAGTGACATACAGGAATGGACCACACCTGCAGCATTTGAAGGATCTTTTCTTAGTTTTCTTATTTATCTCCCCAAGATTATATTGCACAATGTTTTTACTTCTCTACTAGTGATAACAGTAATAGTTCCTTTGATAGGGATATCAACATAGCAAATAGTACACAGACACTATGAATTCCAAATAATTCCAAATACCTTTAACAACTACCCATCATCCTCCATCCCCCTGCTCCCACAACTCCCCTATTCCTCTGCAGTATACAGCTAAGCGTACTGAATTCATCTTTGTCACTTGCTAGCTGGTCCTCTCAGGCATGACTTCTTCAGAAACAGCCAAACTCCAAGGCAGCAGAATGCCAAGCTGGCAAATATGACTGTGTCTTTTCTGATGACTTTGCCAGTGTCTAGGACAGATGATTGAACTTGCTGATGCTCTGAGGAACTTGTCTGTAGGATGGCAGCTATTGCTTTAGAGGACAGAAAAGAACATTGCACATATTGCAATGTAATCTCTGTTCCCAACTGCATTCACATCTGTGAGACGCGCACTCCTTCACTGGACAGCAAAATTTGATTTCATTTACCTTGGTGGAAAGCCTTAAGGTGGCTCTGTTCTCATGGTCCTTTATTATATAACAGAAATATACAGGCTACCTCCATTGACTTCCTTTAAAAATAGATACAGAATAATACCTGTCTTTTCTAACTAACCTCACATTTTAAGAAGCTTTGATTTAGATACTACAAGTCAGAAAAGAAAAAAAACAGAAAACAACAGCACCATTCTGTGTATACCTATTGTGGTATGTAAATCAGCAAAGCTATAGATGTAAAAATGAACAACTGAGATGCAAAAATGCCTAACATATTGAGAACAATGCAATTTATGCAAGGAAGGCTGGAGAGCAAAGTCAAGAAGGCAAAAGAGTTAAAACCAGGATGGAAGGGTCATAGCACTTCTCCCAAATGACTGTGGAACCACACATTTTCCATAGCTTTACAGAAACACCTAACCTCTCATTGGTCATTCACTTGACTGGAAGGATCAAGATTGAAATCCCATTCACTCTCCCCTTCTTTGAACAAGTACAAAGCCAGAAGAAAGGGGGAGTTTACGAGAGAGCTGACAGAACACCAGCTCCTCTGCTGATCCTTCCTCCCTCCTTTGTTTTTATTCCAGAAAGATGAAAGATTACATTTTTTCAGGAGACTGAGTGAAGCATGGAGCCCTATTTTATCTGAGTCTTTCTAACCAAGTAAATCTTCCAGGATGGAAGAGAAGCATCTGTTTAGAGGCTTGTAGCACCAGTCCACTTTCGGCTCTTCACACCTCTCACACAAGCAACCTACAAGTCAGTCTCACCGGCTGCTTCTGACATTACAAAATTGCTTTTGTGGACCAGTTTTTCAAAGCACTACCCTTGAATAGAAAGTATTTCTTCTTAAAGTGAAATTTTATTTCAAAAAGCCGTAAGACACATTTGGTTTTGTCTTTCCAACTCATTTTTTATAATATAAAAATGAACAGATGTCTAACTTGTCAGTCTCCCTTAAACAACAACAACAACAAAAGTGGCAGACATTATAAGATATGCTCCTTACACTTGAGAAATATTTCTATGGGAGCCAAGGGACTAGCTGCCTTTATCTGCTAATCTTCTCTCAAAGATCTTCATGAAAAACGAACAGAATTTGCATCCAGACAAATCACTTCATCCAGTAAATTCAATTGAGCATATTTCCCCTACTCCTGCTTTTCCCCTACTGCCTTAACTGTGGAATGCGTGTCCTGCTGACTCACAAAAAAAATTAGCAGATCAGTGAAAACAAAGGCTATGCTATGTGAGTAGGTTGCCAAATCCTGCTACGGCTGCATAGCAGACCAATGTTTTAGTTGATACATAATATAATTAGTTGCACACACTTCTGTATTGGGAAAATAAACTCCAGATAAAATTGGTTTTGTTTGAAGGAGAAAGAGCATTCACCTTCAAAATTAACCATATAAAGAATGAAAAGAATGAATAGGAGAGTATAACGGTGCACAGGTACCAGTTATCACTACCAGATAGTAGACGCTACCACTGTCTAAGCTAGAAATGATTACTCTTAGAACATGTCTTCTGCAATTTGTTGAATGGACAAGTTAATGTCAATATATGTGCTACAAGAAATGTCTAGAAAAAAAGAAGTGGCAACAGTTTGTGTCTTTCTGATCCAGGGTATTAAAAAGAAAAAAAGAGTATTTTTATTAAAGGTTTTATTTTTATTTTTCTAGTCTGCTCCTCTGCTTTGAGTGGGGTCTGCAAGCACCAAAACCACTATATTTTAGTAACGCACTACCACGAACACAAGTACCTCCAGCGTAACAGAATGAGTGGCTGTTCCCCACATCTGTATGCAAAGCATCAATCTAAAACACCAGAGATGAGAATGCCTTTATCCTGACGCGTCAGTAACAGCGAAAATGACTTTTTTAAGCTCAGGCTTGGAACTCTAGCTCTAACTGCTCTCAACTTTTAACAGAAAGAGTACCACTATCACAATAATGAGAATCAAAGAGAATGATTGGCCTTATTTTCCTAAAAGTGTGTTTGGAAAAAAAAAATAATAAGAAAATACATTTAATATCTGCAAGAAGATTAGAAATGGGACATATTATTTTCCATTTAATGAGAAATACAGCATTTAAGTCTGGCACTAAATCTGAGAAGTCTGGTTCCATCTTTGCCAGCACCCTCTACATATGGCTAGGTATGTCCTTGTCTGCGCATGTTTCAAATTTGCATTTTTTCCTCTGAACAAATGTGACATTATTGTCAGTTTGTCATGCAGTATCTTACTTACACCAGAACCAGCAGTTTGAGAGCTACAAATCAGGTATTGTTGTAATAGCTTAGAGTAAATTTGCAACAGAGAAACAAGCCATTCATTCCAGACATTACAGAAATTGTATTCTTCCCAGTGGGTATATGCATTGGAAGCTTACGACGAGTGGGATTAGATGGGATAATCACCACTAAAATAAGCAGACATAATGGCTTTAATGGAATGATGTCCAAATATGCCAGAAATTAACAGGATATATGAAAGTGACTAGGCTACTCTACCTTCAAACCATATAAATAAAATGCAAAATTAATCTAGATTCAATGGAATCACAGAAGGAGTTGCAAGGCATTGTACTGCAACTAAATTTAGGCCACAGTTATTATAGCAATACACAGAGGAGAATATGACAAATGTTTTTCTTCATGTTCCTATCATTTGGGTAGTTCATGTCTACCAAAATGGCTTTGGATAGCTTCTGTAGCTTCCTGTTAGCTTCACAGCTGGAACAACAACAACAACAAACTTATAACACTATAAAACAAAATGTATGACACAGAAATAATTCTGTATGGCTCTACATGCAGTGGGCAATCCAGATTTACTGCAAACTACAGCGTTAAACCTGAGTTACACTGAAACATTTTGGTTAACTTCCCTTTAAAATGCTGTAAGCACTTTTTTTTTTTTTTTTTTTTTTAATACATACCAATACAGAAGTAGCTTCAGGGATGAAACTAAAATTGTCTTTCTATAAGGTCATTATGGCCTTTGGCTGCTCATATAAGGAGCGGTACCAGATTATAGTCATACATTCTAAGCGAGATCTGGGCTTATAATCCTAGAGTTTTCAAATTACTGTTCTTATGACTCACCTTGTGCATGGGGAAGGAGGTACTTTTGGTGGGTGTGGGAGGGGGAGAGACGGATAGGGTAGGGTAGGGTAGGGTAGGGTAGGGTAGGGTAGGGTAGGGTAGGATGAGAGTGACATAATTTTACAAAAATTTGTCATTTCAAAAAATTTATTCTGCAGGGCAGAATGAGATTGGCTCTTGATTTTCCTATCCACTCTGCACTCACAAAAATTTCCTTTGTTTACCAATGTCTACAGTCAAACTTGTTACCCTGCAAGTAGAGTCTTTCTCAGATTTTTACGTTATACTCAGATGTCAACAGCAGCAGAAGGATGGATGAGGTTTGATACAAGTACCTTAGGAGTTTACATAAGGCAGGATCACTTCTTGTTCTCTGGAAGAACCTGTCTGTAGATCCACTGTGTTTTAAGCACAGGTAATGTAGGTGCAAGAAGAACTAGGACCCTGATTCCACATTATTTCCTGTCTTGTCAGTCTCTCTGGGATCTTTGCTGTCATCTAGACATCTCCACTGTAGCCGGTAGCCCTGCTTACTTCTTTTCCTGATATCTAACAAAGGGTATATTTTCAGATCATAGCTTACACAGCAATAGGAAGGAATAATGAGCCTTCAGCAGGTATTGCTGTATGTGTTTCAGTAATGATGGCACCTTAATGTAATAACAAGATTGCAGAAATTTGTTTAAAGTATTCCTCTCATATCATATGTAGTGTGCTTTCTGTAAGATGTCAAGTCTTCTACTTCTGGCAGTTTGCCATGCAGCATCTCATTAGAGAAGCCTACTGAAAAGTACAGCTTTAGTAGTTGGACTAATGCTGCACAACAACAAAGGATGTGTGGATCAGATGTGTCTATCACAGCAACTTGCTACCTCTGTGCATGTGTGTGTGTGACTTTGTCAAAAGAATAACTCTGAGGGAACCTCCATACCTCAAATTAAATGGAATCATATGGTCCTTTACACGTCAAAAATAACAAGGAAAAACTCATTTGTTAGCAAGGAACAGAAGACAGGATCAGATTTTTCTATGGGCGAGTATCAATAATACTTGTTCATCCTTTCATGATTATGACTCCTCTAAGGGAGGAGTCTCTTCAGACTGCAGTTCTTATGCATAAGTACTCTGCAGTCTTCCTCAAACTAGGTGATACATACCATGTTTCATTTAATTAAGGCAGAGGAGACCACAAGGACCAGCTCTTCTCAGCTCATTTCTGTCACTGGTAGGATGAAAGAACAAATATTCATATTGCAGATAACAGTGTTTCTGTTATCTTCATATCCCTTTCTCTCTAGGTCACTGTTTCATCCTCTCTGGTCTACCTTGTCTTCCTCTTTCCTCAGTCTCTACTCATTTTACCCTCCCTGCTATATATAACAAGTTTCTTTTGCAGGGGTAGGAAAGAAGGGCAGAGCAGACAAGGAAATATCTTTGGATTTCTTTTTTTAAATACTGATCTGGCTCTGATCTTCCTTCCATTTCACCACTTTATTACCGCCAAATATTGGCTCTGTAAAACAAGAAGTGGGAATTTGAAGTTAAGCAGATACACCAGGGAAAGCTTGCTGTAAAATATTACCAAAAGAAAACTTTTTTTTTTTTTTTTTTAATTGGCCCAAGGATATTTTCCTAGTCGACAGCTGGCTTGGTTGCCAGGAAAAATAGAAGAACTGGAGGGCAAGCACAGTATGAAAGTGAGGCATAGACCTACATGGAATTAGGTTGGCTTAGTTCTATGCTTGCTGAAATTCATCTCTCATTATAGAAAGCCTGATGTTTCATTGTTGGGTAGTAGATGTTAAGTTTCATCTAGGTTTACAGGTCCGTTTTAGCTCTACTGAGACATGTTCAACTGGGGGACCAGACCTGAGTAACCATTTGAATAAGCTAAATTCCCGTTTAATAAACTCATAACTAAGACAACATTATTTCTTGATCTTTTACAATCTCACGGTTAAAATTCACAGATTTTTAATACCAGAAAAATGTAAAACAGATATAAAAATGAAAATCTGTCTTAAATTCCTGATTTTATTTGTTGTGTGACTTTGGACTTCTCTTATTTTTTTATGCTTTTTTTTTTTTTTTCCTTTTCAAAAAGAGAAAATGATTATTTATCTTCTCACAGGATGCTGTTTGTTTGCAAGCTGCTCTTATGCCACAGAGGCAAATTCTATGGTAAATAGGTCTGTTTAATAACATTGCCACCCCCTCTCTGTGTGGTACTCATATAGCCAGCATTTTTCAATCATATAGAAGAAAACAGCAGCCCTGGTCTTTTTTTTTTTTTCCACTCATGAGAAAAGCAGAACTAAGACTTAGTTGCTGTGATGAAAAGTTTAGTTCTAGTTCCAAGATTCACAATCACATTTCTGGAAGTATTATTGCAGTAAGCAGGTGTCATATTTCCATATGTCCTGACTCAGGTAAAGAGTGGAGCGTGCTCTCCAGGGGCAGCTACTGCATTGCCAGAATAAATATAGATCAGCCATCTGACACAAAATGCTATTGGGACTTTGAAACTCACTGGCTCTGTTATAGGCATCTTCCTTGCATCAAACTGCTGTACTCCTGCTCAGTCCATGTAAGGGTGCAGCTGGACAGTAGACCAAGAGGCAGAAAATATAATTTTCCTCCCATCCCTCACCAGACACATGCTCACTCCTTTTTTATTGGTCAAATACCCCCAAATCAACCTCATTTCTCATTACATGCATTCTCTGCTGAGTGAGCAAAAATCTATGTGGCAAAAACTAACATGGATAAGTATCATATTATCAATACCAGCAAAGTGGTGTCAATACTCATAGGGTGGCCATCATGGACTACTCTAGCAGAGCCAGGCAAATTACTATTTAAAGCTCCTGCAAGTGTCTGTTTAAAAAACTCCTGACGATAAAGCAGAGCAAGAACTGAAGACTTTGCTTGTGTCAGCTTTAAACCGATGCTAAAACTGATATTAAAATGGGCTATTATTCAACTGGCTTTCCATTTTCATACCATGACCAACCAATGTACTGAGAGACACACAACACAAAGCACTGACAATTGCAAGAATATTTGTCGTGATAGCTGCCTGAATTTGTTTTAACAAACTGCCCTATCAACAAAAACACATGCATGTTATCTCTGCATCATACAAGTCACTTAGAAGATGGCTAAGCAGCGCCTATGATGAAAATGAAAAGTTCAGTTAATAAAAAATGCTTCTCCTGATAGAAATTGTCACACACAATAGAATTACATTATCAAGAAGATTAAGCAGAAGAACAAACACTAACTTCTAATACCAGTTACAAAGACAGCTCAGACTCAGCAAAGGAAATGCTACAGGTCAAAGTAGAAGTAAGTTGAGTAAGGTAAGCAGAGTTTTATCAGCTATTGTTAAGTCAAGCCCTAAGCTGTGTTGAAATGCGCTCGCTGTCTGACCTCCCCTGTGCCCAGCACCCGCAGTATAATTATTACAAACTAATTCCTATTTGCAGGATAGAACCCCACTTTTATTGGTAGTATACAAACAAGATCTTCTTTAAGCATAACATTACAATGTGCTACAGTCTTTATGATGAGAGACTGTTCTTTAAATTAATCCATACCCATGGACTTGGCTCTGGAGATCCCTTTCAATCCCTTCTGCATTAGCCAAGATGGCAGCTGCCACACTAAAGCTAATAAGCCTGATTAATATCACTTCAGTGAATTTGATTTTTTTCCACACATCAGATAATTCTATACTAATGCAGACATTTATATCCATTTATTATCAGCTGACGTAACATAATTTTTCATTTAACACTAATTGAAAACTACTGGTTTCTTATTCCAAAGATCATTTGCTGTCATTTATAGCTTACAGCTTTTTATACAGCTATTTTTCAAACAATATCATCATTAAAATTTATGTGTTCTCTCTGCTTGCAAAACTTTTATACTAAAAAGCAAGTGATATGAGCAGAATGAAACAGTCAAGGAATTTCTTTATATATTTGCCATTATATATTTGTAAAGTTTCTAGTTGAACAAGTTAATAAAAATATAAGAAACTGCTCTTAATTTAAGCAGTATTGAACTTAGTCCCTCTAGTTATTTATCTTTTTACTAAATAATTTTGGGTTTGTTCAGCTTGCCTTCAGGCTCAGTTTCTTCAGATGCTAACAAAGTGCACATCCCTGCATTGCCATTTGCTTTTATTCTAATGTGAAGGTAAAATCCTTCAGTGGCTGCAAAGAAATGTCAATGGTTATATATCAAGGAACTGACAAGAGGTAGAAGCATCCTTCATCAAACTTCTGGGTGAAAGACACCATTAACATTTCTTTGATGCAGTATTTACAGGGCCCCATCATAGTCATCACTTACAGCAGGTAGAATTCTTTGGGACTAAACTCTCCATTTGACCATTCTTCTCTGTCTGGGTTCTTATCCTATGGTTTTCACCATCATACTATCTTCCAGCCATAACACGGTGTGCATGGAACAACACAGAAAGATACCAATGAAAGGCTCCATACAACAATCCTTAAAATGGAAGGAAAAAAAGTCCTGCAGAAAGGGTGCTAAGGACCACCCTAATGGATCAAGAATCAAAGGAACATGGAAACCAAAACCAGTAAACAAGCAAAGACAGTTACAAAATTCATTTGCAACTTAAAGAATCATGTAACAACTGATATTGAGAGGAATCTCAGGTATCTGTGTGGTCTGATCCCATGTTCTGATAGCTCTGATACTGGATCTGTTTTTTCAAAGTGCTTGGCCTCAGCAGTATGCTGAAAGAATTCCTGAGAGAGGGGAATGAACAGAGCTGCAAATTGATGGTATAATATTGAGCCCTTAGGACACAGGGGTGGTTTCAAAGGATACAACCTAATGATGGGCAGGACTTCAAGGACTCCATTGTCCATCCTACAAAGTCTTAAAATTCTGGTGACCATCATAACTTTTTGGAAATAGGAACATGAATAAACAGGCAACAATCTGCATTTCTAAATTGTGAATGTCACTCTGGTCTAGTCTGTATTCAGCCCCATCAACTACATTTTAACTCAAAAGCAATTTCCTGTAAGCATTTCTAGCTGGTGCACAAGTGTCTTAGGAACAGCAAATATTTTATAATTTCTGTGACACAAATTAATTTTAGGGTATGAAAAAAGACTCCATAATATTCTTTACATGGTCTAAACATCAGCCAGAACTACCCTTGGGTACAAAATAGAAGAGACTGCGATTTTGCCTATGACACAGCCTTGAAAACATCCATCTGCAAGGTTACAATGTAAAAAAATAAAAATTAAGATCACCTCTGTTTGAACGAATGGCTGCATACATAACACCATTTGGTCTACAGTCCTCCATATACTTAAAAAGGCAAAGGAGTACAGCTTAGTCAGAGTCAGGATTTGTGTGAAATGATTAAATACAAGTCTCTAGTGGCTCCTTTGAAAAGGAATTTGATGTCTGCTTTCTAGAATCAATAACTTAGCCTGAGATAGAAGCATAGTGTGGTTACATGTCTGTGGTCTCCAGAGGAACATGTAACAATATAGGCAATCAAATCAAAATTGCACTACAATTGCAGACGGGACAGCAACCCCACAAGCTATACTTGGGAGTAATACATTTTTTTGTGGAAATGGTTCTAGATCTCCCAGTTTTCTGAGGTCTTCACCTGAATCTAAGTATCACAGCTGGGAGAAATTAACTCATTTCTTAGAGGACAAAGCAGAACAATATTACTTACTATACTACTTTATCTCTGCTCTCCTTTATTGCATTTCTGCATCCCTGCTCCTGGAAAGCTACTTTGCTTCCTTTGCTATCCTTCTTGGTTCCCTCAACGACTATCAAAAAGTCTGTTTATCCATATCCAGCCTAAACCCTCTTTTGCTTCATTTCCATCCTAGTTCCACCAGGAACATTGTGGCAACTCCCTCCCATCTCAAGCTAATAAGGACTTCTCTGACGTCTGAGCCTTGGAAAAGAACTGGGATCTTGAAGCAGGAGAGACAGAAATGTTTCCACAGCAGGGTGGAGGGAATTCCCAGTTTCAACCCTATCAATTGTCAGAAGCATGTTACTTTTCACATAATACCCTCTACTCACTTGCAAATGAATCTTGAAGAAAGTGTTGTCTTTCCAGATACAAAACAACATAGAATAGGTGACAAAGACTGCAAGCATGAAAGCAGTGCACCAGTGTATGTATAGCGGTAAATATAGCAACACTACTGCATACATGTGAAAAAGCACTGGAGCAGGAGGCGGCCTTGGGAAAACTATTATTTTAATTTCACTGGATGACATACTGAACAATTGCTGAGGGAATTTGAACATGAAAATCTGAGCATTTATGTAAGGCAAATTAAATAAATAAATAAATAAATAAATAAATATTTAATCTACTTGGATATAAGTCCAGTTACACAAGCTAGAAAAATGAAGAATAAGAAGCATAAAAACAAGATTTTATTGAGAGAGATGTTGAGGGCTCCTTTGTTTGTACTGAAATACTTAGAATCACTTTTATCCCTAAGGATTTGAATCTCCAAGACATATATTGGATGAGATGAGAAAGGAAATTTCTGTTTGTGAGAGAGGGATGGTGCTGATTTGAAAAGATCATCCACTTGTGAATGTGCCATTGCTGCTTTATTCAGGTGACCATTAAGTTTTTGTTACTATAATAATACCTATTTCAGTGCTTGCTCTCTTTTTAATGTGGAGGATTTTACTATTCTTAGTTTTACTAACAAGATGGTTTGTTGATTTGCTCGTTCACTAATGTATACCTAGATCCTAAAAAGGGAAACAAGAACTTTCAGCAGAAATTTTTTTCTAGTTTGGGCTAAGAAATCTTTAAAGCCATCTCCTAAAACATCTTAAAATTGGTCACCTCTGCGTTTTTTCACATATTAATAACGTTAATAATACTAATGGTGTTGGCTTTACTTCCATGTCTGTTTTTTCCCACAACAGAATCTGTGCCACTCAAGATCTACAAATGCTCCATTGAGCTCTGCTTGCATGGCTCAGCCACACCTTAGAAATTCAATTATTTTTTTTCTTATGAAACCAACAGCCAACATGTTATTTTGCTTCTGTCTAGTAAAATCTTGAACTAAGTAGAAATTTTGTACAAAGAAAAACAAGTTCATATTCACCTTTCAAAATTTTCAGTGAGGATAATTTCACAGAATCACAGAATTTCTAGGTTGGAAGAGACCTCACGATCATCGAGTCCAACCTCTGACCTAACGCTAACAGTCCCCACTAAACCATATCCCTAAGCTCTACATCTAAACGTCTTTTAAAGACTTCCAGGGATGGTGACTCCACCACCTCCCTGGGAAGCCTGTTCCAATGTCTAACAACCCTTTCGGTAAAGAAATTCTTCCTAACATCTAACCTAAAACTCCCCTGGCGCAACTTAAGACCATTCCCCCTCGTTCTGTCACCAGGCACGTGGGAGAACAGGCCAACCCCCACCTCACTACAGCCTCCTTTAAGGTATCTGTAGAGAGCAATAAGGTCGCCCCTGAGCCTCCTCTTCTCCAGGCTGAACAAGCCCAGCTCCTTCAGCCGCTCCTTGTAGGACTTGTTCTCCAGGCCCCTCACCAGCTTCGTCGCCCTTCTCTGGACCCGCTCAAGCACCTCGATGTCCTTCTTGTAGCGAGGGGCCCAAAACTGAACACAATACTCGAGGTGCAGCCTCACCAGAGCTGAGTACAGGGGGACGATCACTTCCCTAGCCCTGCTGGTCACAGTGTTTCTGATACAAGCCAGGATGTTGTTGGCCTTCTTGGCCACCTGAGCACACTGCTGGCTCATATTCAGCCGACTGTCCACCATCACTCCCAGGTCCTTCTCTGCCTGGCAGCTCTCCAACCACTCATCTCTCAGCCTGTAGCTCTGAATTTGTTTCAGCTCTTTGAAAGATAGTCAAATGGAAACCTATAGCTACACCATCACAGAAGCTTTGACCAAATTTTCAATCAATTTCCCATATACATAATGCCAGAAACACCATAACCTTAAACTTAAACCCCACCCCACCCTCCACATAACTTAAAAAAAAAAAAAAAAAAAACATAAGCAACTGGGTTTTCACTCAAAAAATTGCCATCAGGAAACAGCACTCAGGTGACATACTATACAGCAGGGATACAAATGGTATGTCAGAGATTATCGTGTTTAAAAACAAGCCTGCTTTGAAGCAAAGAAGTGAAACAGTCACTTAATAGTTTAGTAATGAGCAATTCAGACAACACCAAAAGAAGGAGGTGAACTTTTTATCTCAACCTTTGTTATAGGGACTGTCTTAAAATGTGACTTGAACCTCCCCTAGGCTGAGTTGGAAAAAAAAAAAAAAACATGCTGATGGCTTTGGGATGGTATTCTTTTAAACAATAAATGGGGAAAAAATAAAAATAAATAAATATATATATATACATATATATATATATAAATAAATCTATATATATATATATATATATACACCAGTCAAAAATTACCTAATGCAACACTCACAGGGTTACCTCAGCCATAATTCTCTACTTTTAAATCTCCAGTGAATAGCATAAGAATCGAGACTGTTTTTCTCAGCTTCATCCTGCACTTCAGAAATGTTTGCATCATTTGCACATCTAAATGTTTGTATCTAAGTTGAATATTTCTGTGAAAAGCCTTGATTTTGGTGAACATTTCCTCAAAACGATTTCAGTGAAAAATTCCTTACTAACTCTACATTAATCCTTCAGCCATAAATCATATAAGAGTTATTTCAGTAAAAATACTACTATTGTTATATTACAATAATAAATCTCTGAATATTAGAATAATGACTTTTCAAAGACAAAAGGCAATTCTTGTAGCCTGATTTTCTTTCTGAAAGAATGAAATAATGTAATGAACTTCAAAAATAGTGTTCTGTGTATTTGACAGACACCATAGTGAAAGCTAAAGAACAATCCAGCTGTCTTCCTTTTGACTGAGATTTGTGATAGTTGTCTGAACAACTGACTAGAGTTTTATAGGATTTAGATTTGAGAGGAATCTTCATTCTTTTAGAGGTCACTAATCACTTTCTGTTATTTAATTCAAGTCTGCAATAAATACCAGTTTTAACCAAGTAGGCTCTTTGCCAAGAAAACACTGAATAAGATGATGTGAGACATGGTGCTTTGCAATTCTTTTGCTTAAAAAGACGTTATTACAGCATGTTAGCAGTATTGTTTTATAAAAAAAAAATAAAGTGCAAAGGCAACCCATCAGACAGTTCTTTCATTCCTCTCTCAGTTTATTTTTAATTTGGTCCCCTGCCAAATGACAACTTATGATTACAGAGTAACATAACATTTAGTATGGAAGAACATTCAGAGAACAATTAATGATTAAGGAAATATTTTCAAACAGAAGGATTTTTTTGAATTTAATCCTGGAATACTAACTATCTGCAAATACCTAAAATACTGAATTATAATAATTTTGCACTGTTAATGTTGCAGGAACTTTTATCAAACCTTATCCACCTCTTCTGTAGAAATACCATCTTTTATTATAGTCTTTGACGTTTTTATTTTACAACCTGTTAATAATTATATTTGGTTTTACATTTGGGACTTCTTTTCTCAGAACAATTCCCATTAGTCACAAAGTAATTTTCTTTCAAATTATGTATTGATGGCATATATTTAATAAAGTCTTGTTCATGATTCTTCTTTTTAAATGTTTCAGTCATTTAGACATAGGTCCAAGGCCTAGCTTTCATTCTGATGAGGAATGATTAAACCCAGAAATATTAACCACAGAAGCCTACAGCTGACAGTGATGTTAAAATGACCAATGATTCATTATACTAAATGTCCTGTATCCAGTTCAAACCTCTCTGTTTGTTCATACGTTTCCCTAAAGATGTCACCAAAAAAAAAAAATAATCAGAAATAGGAACGATTTACTAAACTCAGTCTTGTCAGACTAAAATTTCAATCTTTGACCTGTCTTTGACTAAGGCATGATAACCATAAATGAGTACTCCCAACATATCCATTCAAGAAACTCAGGGCCTGCACTGCATTTATACAAGTCATGCAGTAAGAACTCTGTGAAACAGTCAAAGAAAAATGTATTGAAAACAATTCTCTAGGGTAGCTCAAGACAAATTTTGTCAAAAACTGATTCAAACAGCTATAGTTAAAACACAAAAGCTTGCTTAGCTGGAAAGGGTAGAGTAAAAGACCTTTCTATATATAACAGAACAATGGTTATTTTATTTTTTTAACATGATATGATGCATATTTGAAACATTTGCAGATTCATTTTGCAAATGATAATTGCCATTTGTAGAAAAATTATACGAAGAAGATCATAATGAAATAATTTTCAGCAATCAGAATCTGCTTGGTATCACCACAACTCTGTAGCAGAGAAGCAGCTTGCTGGAGGACCACTCTCAACTGCAGGGCTGCCCTCAGCTGAAGAATGCAACATTTCACCACAATAGCAGCTGCTCAGCAGAGAATCACAGTAGATTCTCCATGCTGCTTGTTTTCCAACTGAGGATTTCACTCTGAACAGTCATTACGGTCCAATTTAGGAATGTTGTGTCATGTTTACATTACATCTACTGCCATTATTTATGAGTTTTATGTTTCAGATTATTAAACTGGTCCCATTTCATATAGTGGCCTAGCTCAATGAATACCTGCAGAAATATTTGATGGAAAGACACAGCTTCACGGATTATGTTGTCATCTCCTTCCAGCAGCCTTTCACAGTATAGAACCACAAAACAAATCATCCACATCAATCAAATTCATGGCTGCAAATTATCCATTTGAAGTGACAGAACTAAATGAATGTTTTGTCAAAAGTTTTCCTGATTTATTACTACTCTGATTTACTTCCCAAATGTTCCTCTGGGACATGCAGAGATTATGTGCAGTATCTGCCAGGATAGATTTTGGCTGTTTTGTTTTTGAAAGAAGCAACAATAAAACATTTTTTATGGAAGAAAGATGAAAGGAGCAGATTAAAGCCTAGCTTGACAGCTACACAGAACCCTGCTCTGAATCCCTGCCACAGCAACACCAGCTCCAATTCCTTGGTCAAAAGCTATGGCTTGTGCAAAGAGGATGTCTTTCTCCTGTGCCAGAACAGCTGGAGAAAGGGAGCTTTCAGCACTGTTCCATCCCACAAGCTGGTCATTTTAAGTCCATCACATCCAAGCATGAGACACGTAACAGACCATTAAAACAACACACTCACTCCTTTCCACAGAGGATATCCCAACAGACAACACCTATATTTCATGTTCAGTTACACTGTTGAATGGGTTATAATAGATATGACTCTAACCTAATAGGGAGTTTTTCAGTTCAACTGAAAAACTAAATTTGTCAGCTTCAATATTTTTAAATGTAAAAGGAGCAAAAATGAAAGAAAACAGACAAGTAGTGTTTTGAAAAATAATATACTGAAAAACATTTTGCTTAGTGCTACTTTATAAATCATGAAGTAGCAGAAATAATTAAGCTTACTTGCTCTTTTTTTTTTTTCTTCTTTTAAGAAATCTTTCACGTTTGTTTATTTTTCAGATCCAACTGTTTGCTTCTACATGCATGTGGTGGCATATTTTTCATTACAGTAACACACACTGATAAATTTGTCCCTTAGAGACTTTTTTATTTTTGCATTTGGCAATGTTAATCCTCTAGTTTTGGGCATGGAATTTCCTCTGTTCTAAAGGTTGGGAATCAGAAATCTTTATTTATTTATTATTTGAGACCTATTATTACTATTATTATTAACATTTAATAATAATTAATGATTAATAATAATTAATAATTAATTGTTATATAATGATAATAATGATAATAATGATAATAATGATAATAATGATAATAATGATAATAATGATAGAGCCTCAGTTTATTATTTGAGCCCACTGAATCAGAAATAGCGTGAGGGTTATGTTATAGTCCACAAATAGTAGTGAAATTAAAAGAGGCTGAAGGTCAGTGTTATCTACCTCAGATGGTTCACACATGCAAGCATGGGCAGGGCAGCATTGGAGGACAGTGTGTGTCACAGCTTGGGCACTTTTGTTCATCCTCTATTTTGGGGTGGTTCCCAAAGTGAACTATTTCCAAACCATGCTCCACTACTGTACTGGAGAAATCAGTCCAAAACAGAGCCAAAGAGGAAGGCCGCAGTTATGAAGTATAGCTAACCAGAGATCTAATAGTTGGTTTTGCTCCCTGGTCCTTTTTTACTGAGTGGAATTGACAGACCTAGAACAGATAAGTAATGTTACAATATACTACCACCTTTTATCAACTTCAGCTGTGGTCACAGCCAATTCACTCTTCTATTTCTTTACAGCTGAAAAAAAAAGAATTCAAAACAGCTTTTTTTTTTTTTTTTCCTTAACAACCAAATTATGTTGACTTAAATGCAAGACATGATTTTGTTCATTTAAATGTACTGTTTGCCCACTCAGTCTGTAAATACTGGGGGTCAAAAATAACAGATAGAGTTACGTTCTTTTTTCTTCTTAATAACAAAATATTTTTGTTACATTTGAAACCATCTTTATCTAAGACTGGAGTCTGAGAAAACTGAAAGTCTGTGAGTTAGAAAACAAAATAATTAGTTTTCTAAGGCAATAACTAGAGTCCCACATAGCTAATAATGACACACTTAGTACATTGGACAGTTAAATCCTTACCTCACAAAAAAAAAATAACAGTCTAAAGACTGTATTTTATATAGTCTGTATATGCTATACACATGTGTAACTACAGCAAAAGAACTCCAAATTATTGATGTTTCCTAAGTAAGCATTTCAAATTCAGAATGAAAATCCCTAGGTGTGAATCCACTCTATGTTTTAGGTTCTCTACAGACTAAAATACAATGATGATCACATCAAGTCCTCCTAACTCAGATGAAACTTAAAATCATTACTTGGATGAATGACACCTTGCCTCAGAATGCTGTAGGATAGAGTAACTCCATAACTGAACTCAAATTCTAATGCAGAGCAGCAAAACAACTCATCAAAGATATGCTGTGATGGCTACTCACAGGATTAAAGTTACATATGTGATTAAGTGTTCTGATTCTGATTGATTAGGAGAACCAAATTAATGCAAAACAAAATTGATAACTTTTGTATTTACATTAATGTCATTTTAATGGGTTGGGCTTTTCAGCCTGCTCTACACAGCTATTTAGGATTTCATTAATGATTAGCACACTTGACAACCTCTGACTGTGGGAGAGAGACACCATAATGTGGGATGAGAAGGAGCTGGAGAATGGCTGCCTATTCAATATTAAGATAATTAAGGGTGTTGGACAGATGAACGTCTGCTTGATGTATTCCTTCTTTTGAAGTCTTCAAGTAAAATATAGTTAATGTAGACTAGTTCTGACAGAAAAAAATAACAGAACAATCCTTTTGGAAAATATAAAGCAATAATCCTGATCTTTAAACCCTGTAGTACTGAATAAAACTAAGTGGTAGCAATTTTGGAAAACAGTATTGAGGGACAAACCTCCCAGTGAAAGAATATAACTGATACCTTTTTAAACTTGAATACATTGCTTATGTTCTTCTTATTACTATTTATTTTTTGGCCTCCTACAGCTATTTTTGTGCAGAAAAAGAGATAAAAATAAAATACGATGGTCTAGCCTTGAAATCAGTAGTCTAATTCATATTGCTTTCAGTGTGCTGGATTTCACCAAGAGTTAGCTTATTCTTATCTGAGATGCATCGTAGTAAAGACAGAAGATAACTCCTTTTTCTCTTGGTCATCAGACAAAATGTAGTTGAAAAATGTGATAAACCAGAAAAATTCTATAAAGTTTGAGTGACTTAAAACTCTAAGAGAACTCCAAGAAGAGAAGTTACAAAAGAACATTTTGCCTCCTACAAGGGTTTCACTTAGCTTTTTCTCTTCTTGAGCTAAGCATATAAAATGTTCACGCTCTGCAAAAATTTATAAACACCAGCACTCTTCCCCAGCAATGAAACCTGTTCCTAGCACCACCTTCAAGCAGCTGCCACCAATCTTAGAGGACACTGCACTTCTCCCCATTATTCAATCCTCCTGTGAAAGGCAACCATCTGTGAGACATATTCCTAGCCACCTGCTGCCCCAGCCAGCTGTTTCAATTGTATGTTGCAGCTGCCACTTATGAAAGAAACTAAAAGCAAAAAATGCTCCAAGCAAGTGGGAAACTGGTAGGTTGTCAGAGGTAGAGGTGTGGATTAAAACTTGAGGACAAAAACTGAAAAAAATTGTCTGTTGAACACAGTAGCAAGGAGATAAACAAAGACTGCCAGCAGCTGAAATGGCCCAAAGGGTCTCAGCAGGTTTCTTTCCCCTCAAGCAACTCTTCTGCTATGCTAGAACCAGCTTAAAGCTTTGCTTTTCAACATAGCTCTAAGGAAACAGGAAAATTTGCTCAAGCCTTCTCCCCTCTCAGGATTTCAGCTAGGAAAAGACTAGAATTAGAGTAAACATTTAGGAGACAGTTGACCAGAGTAAATGTTGTCCATGCTTCACACATATGAGGAAGTTACATAGCAGTAAGACTAAAAGGGGATTTCAGTTGTATGCAGGTCCTGTGTTGACACTGTACGCATGGCAAATTCAAAAGAAAATATTTAATCTCCTTGTGGAAGGAAGTGCATTCAAAAGGACTAGTGAGAAGCTGAAACACCGACAGATGCAGACAGCCTAAATTTCTAAAGAATTTGGAGAGGGGAAAAGTCATTCACAGTAAGAAAAAAAAAAAAATCAGGGTGAAAGATCAAATTACCTGTTCACTCTAAATAGCAAAATTAATGGGACAAATACACAGCAGATACAAGCAAAGAATGGACTTACTTTCACTGAAGCTATCCTGATTTACAACAGCTGAAGATGTCACAAGAATCTTAAAATTAATATTCTATTCTGTCCACCTGTGCCAATTTATGTCTCCTCCCCCCCTCCTTTTTTTTTTTTTTTTTTTTTTTTTCCTTTAATATGATCTTTAGACAAACTTATCAGTGCTTTATGGCAAGGTCTCCAACAATTTGCTATCCAACATTAATATTAAACAGATGATGAGCTGGTACATCATTATTGGGTAACAGCTTATCTCTTGCATGCAGGGAAATTGAGTCAATTTTAAATAACTGAGCTATTATTAAAAAATATGTTTGTCGTTAAAATAACTAAGTGCTGCCAGTCACCACCAGTTCTGGTAACTAGTGTCTAGATTTACAACAGTGTTGTAAAACATGGAAATTTAACTCAGTTGATGTTTCCCCTGTGGTCATGAAAATGCATCACCAGTTTTCTGAATTACATTAGAGTCTTCCATTCCAAGTTCTATTTTGGGTAGGTACACTATGCATAATATTGAATTATTTAATAGTAGGATGTTAATATAATTTATTACAATTAAAATAGATATAATCTTGTTTCTAATGTTTGTTTTTACCAATCCTTGCTTCTAAGACTATTTGATTGCTAATCTGGTAATGAAACAGAATGAAGTGCTTCAGAGAATATAATGCTATCTAACTGCATTTCTTAAAAGAAGTTATGGGAGCATGCATGAGTGTGCACGCACACATATGTTGCCCATATTATTAAATCATTGAGTTTCTTTTAAAAATCTCTTTAGAGATGACTGGAAGAAATCCTCTGTTTTCCATTACTTCCTTAAAGACTGAAATTCAATTTGCAAAGTAAAGGAAAACTTTATTAATATGAAATTACTGTTAAATTTTCTAAATAGATTTTATTACTTATGAAACTATGTTTTAAAATTATGGAACAAAAATATTAATAATTATATAAATTTAAATGTTAGGTAGGTAGAAAACTGTTTACTACTGGAGAACATGGTGGAACAGAGTAGCCAAAAACGAAAAGTATATTATGTGATGAATACAAGAGGCAAAATTTTAAAAGCATGTGCTTGATTTAATTTCTTCATTTTAGACTGAAACATTTGAACAAAAAGCCTAAATAAAAGAGGTACTCATGCTCGTTCCACTAAATTGAACAGGACTACCCGATGCTTTCATGATTACTTTAGGCAGCTAAACATTAAAAAAAAAAAAAAAAAAAAAAAAAAGGAGCCAAATCTTTGCTAGGATTGTGTGCCAGATAAGGTACTGAAAATCCAGAAGATTATAATAAATAAATATCCAGACTGAAGCAGAGTTTGAAAAGAAAAAAAAAAAAGAAAAAAGAAAAAGAAAGAAAATTCAAATATCTATACCATTAACACAGTGTTTCTCTCATGATATTATCTGACTTTACTGAACTGACAGGGAAAGTTAGTGCATGCTAAGAGTACATTGCCAACTGATGGTTAAGTTTAGCTTCCAAGATCATAATGCTGACAAAAGTACATCTGTCTTGTGAACGATGAAAGAACACTCTGAGGAATAACTATTAAAGAAATTATATTTTTATATTATTAAAGTAAAAATGTAGATCTTTGAATATTTATATACATTTACATATACAAAATGTATTTGTGTGTGCATATGTACTATATATATGTGTATATTTACATATACATACAAACACATACTAATTTTAAGATTTAATCAAAAGCTGTCCCTTTAGAAAATTATAGTTCACGTTTCAAGTAGAAGATACTTTCTTTATGCTTGTTCATTTGGGGATAAATAGCAAATCACTATTTATAGAGTTTGGAAGTATTATTAGTGGGAAGTGTCCACAATCGTGTACAACACCAGGATACGTGTAACTAGAAAGACGTTTAGTAAATCAGTAGTTTCTATCTGCAATCAGTGCTCAAGAGGATACTCAAAATATCTAATCCATACATAATAGCTGATGATATCTCCAACTGTTAATGCACACAGGGAGGAAAAGTGCTTGAAAAATAACTGATAGTTGGATGATGTGAACAGGACTACTATCAGTTGAAAAGCAGAGAATACAGTGAATGTTCAGAAATATTCTATTAGAAAGAGGTATGTATATCTAATGTTATATATTATGCTATATATAAAACATATGTATTTTGCCACATTAAATTCTACTGTGCCAGACAAGGATATATATTACCCAAGATACTATATCTGCCATATTTTACCCAAGACTGTATATATGATCAGACAACTCAAACAAAATTTGGGAAGAAAAAAAAAAAAAAAGGTATCTACACAGGTCTCCATTGAAAAATAAGGAGGAAGAAGGTTACAGATAATCATTGTTCTTCTGACACCAAAGAGTGAAAGAAAACACAGCCAAACTGATGATGTTCCTATTGTCCATTCAACTCTAGAAAACATTTCTAATTATACAGAAAATCTACTATCTCTGTTGGCACACTTAAGGAGTCTAGATGGGACATTTCATATTCAGCATGACTAAGTTTAATATAAGACAGTAGAAGTCTCAGTCATACATGTATTTTAGGCACTGTCAGAAAAATGGCTTGCTAAATGTGGTTCCTCTTTATTTGACAGATACACTTATTAGGCATATTATTATTATCCTACTCATTTCAGTGAAAGAAAGACACTCTAAATTCTGTTTTATCCACACTAACACTTCCAGAGATCACGCAGGTATGAAAGTATGATCTATGCTCTTTCCAACCTCACACTTCTTCAACAAAATGATTACATTTCGAGCTGTTGTCTTTGCTTTTCAGGGAGGAAAGCTTTTGCTTTCACAGGTCTGAACCAGCTGAACTGTAAATGAAAGCTCATTTCATCCATCATTATTAAACATGCAAAGAAAACCAGCTTGATTTTCAGATCACAGAGCAGTACAGATGACAGAAGGCCACATTCCTATTCAGAGAGCCTTGAAGTAACAGCATAGCAAACAGAGTAATCACTGCATGCAAATAATACAATTACAAATACAATCTGTACAATTATATTGTACAGATTGATGGTGAAAGGCAATTACTGTCAAGAACTGTTGCATCGCCATAATCACTAAAAAGAACTACTTGAAACACTACTATCACAAGTTAGACTGATACGCAAATGGAGTAAGAGATTGACTTTGACACATAAGAGAAGTCTGAAATCTTCAGAAGAGGTCAGAGAAATCACAAAAGCAGGACCTTTTACCAGGAAGCCAATGTTGCTTGGATATCTTGCAAATTTCAAGGAAAACTACATTTGGTTCAAAATAGACGAAGAAGAAGATTACAAATGGTATCACACCTGAGTGAATAGACTTCTTTATTATTATTATTTTTCCCTGTAGGGACAGGATGAAGGCAGAGATCAGTAGGTCTTTTTTACAATTTACCCATACCCAATACTGAAAAGAGAATAATGAGGGAGCAAAAAAAGAAAAAAAAATAGTTGTTTTTGTTGGTTTTAAAAAAAAACAGAGCTTGTCAATAATTAAGTTATGGATAACATCCACTGTAATGGAGAATTTATATGGTATTAATAGAAAATAATCTTACCAGTAAAGTTGATGGGCTATTTGTGTGCTTTGAAGAGAGCGATGCAGCAGGAGTTTTACTAGAGGGCTTTCAAGACTCCATTCAAACTTAAGCACCTTAACAGACAATAATAAGAATCACTTTCATGCTGATTTTGTTGTCTTTCCTTTATAATAAAATAAAATGAATCAGAAAGAACATTATCTCCAGTGAATAGTTTGAAGGAACCAATCCAACTTACAGAGAATAGGGAACGAATAAAGAAACTTCTGGATGTAAGTGTCTACCATCATCTGTAAGACAGGCAGATATCACCCTGATTCTGGACACGTTAAAAAACATGCAAATATGTAGCCTTTAGTATATTGAAATTTTACCCTGACTAATTGGTTTGGAAAATAAACTCTATCCAAAAAGTTACTTGTGAAACAAGAGCTGATAAAGGTGAAATGTAACATAAGCATCCTACTCTGCTGAATGCTGTAAAGATGTGCAGGTTCCGCTGCTTCACAGAAATGGATTATGTAGATTTGTGCATGCATGTATATTTATGTGTCTATACTAATGTATGTGTGTGTGTATATGTATATATATATAAATTTTATTTTATTTTTTAAAAAAAGGAACTCTGAAATGATGAAGTGTAAGTAATCTGTGTATAGTGGTACCAAGTAAGGGGACAAAGATTTTGATTGGCTGCCTCCTCCTTAACTGCAGAACAGCACCTATTCAGCCACAAAGTAATTATTTTAAAAGCAGTGGGCCCATTACTTGTAAAATATAAATTTCCAGTGAAAAGCAATGTACCTCTCTAAAGAGACTGTTCTACAACCAACCTGGTCTGGTTACTCTATGCTGACAATGATTTTCCCGATATATTTGGTATTAAGAAAACTGCAATTAATTGCAAAGAAACCTCTCATTCTCTGACTGCAATGAAGCCTGGCCTGGTGGTCATAGCAGCATTTCAGTTGTTCACTTTTTCAGATGTTTCCAACCCTGATATCCCCCAACTTTTTTTTTTTTTTTTCCCAGTTGTGGAAAAGACTTCTTGACGTATATGGAAAAGTTCAATCAGTATGCCAAAACAACTGCATTTTCTTGAGTGAAAAACAGTCTGTGCCTCAATCCTATTAATTTAATCATCACATCAGATGATCAGTCTTTCTTATTATTCCTCTTATAATGTATTATGAAGAAAGAAACCAAAATGTTTAATGAAGTTATTGATCTGGACAGAAGACTTCCTTGGCTATCAATTTCTTTCTTACCTGAACCAGCTGTGGGAGGTATTCTAGCAATTCATCATTTGACAGATTTTCTATTTGTTGGACTGCTGTTCTGCGAATATCTTTATCTGGAAAACTAAAGCAAAACAAATAGATATCATTAAGAGGTACCAAGCCACTGTTGATGCACTGCAACCCTCTTGAGCTCTCACTGATACTATATACTAGAAAAACAGGTTTTCTCTCAAAATGGAATAGGAAAAAACCAATTCATTTGCCTTACTGTAACAAGAGTCAAGAAACACATAGCAGATAGCTTAATTGAATCGACTGTTACAATGCCACACAAGGATAAAAAACAACTCACAACACTGATCTTCAAATCCTTTTTTTTTTTTTAACTTGAACTATCACGTTATAATTTCCTTTATATATATCAAAATATAAAGGAAATTTTGTGTCCTCCCTTGCTGTTCTTACTTACCTGAAATACAAAATTTCTGTGCAATAGAACCTCTCAACAGTCACTTGAAGACATATTGTTCTGAGCAACAACTTGAAAACTTGAAATTTTCCATAACAGAAGGGTTCATTTTAGATAAATTATTGGACCTACTTGAAAGGCCTGACTTCCATGCTGCACTTGGCTACCACCTGTAGCTCTTTCAACATCCTCCTCCTTCTCTGCCCCCTCCCCTGTCATTTTAGCAATGTGGCTCAGTTCAGATTTTAATATTTTATTTGTCTGCTATGGTACCTATTTGATGATGTTTATAATACAGTTAATAATTGCAAGCATGATGCCAAGAGGGCCTTTATGGAGAGAGAGAAGAAATACTTTATAAATAAATTATCACGTTAGTCCCAAATTAGCCTATTTTACAAGAGTTATTTATTTATTTACTTATATGTTATAGGCAACCAGTTAGCAATATGAAGTCTTCAATATACATATGGCTATTTAGAACAAAACATAATTGAAGAAAGACTACATATTAAAAAAATTAATCCCTTTCGTATCATCCCATGATCTAATTTTGCAATTGCTCCAAAGGCCTCACTACCAAATGTGCAAATAATATGGAAATTAATCTTTACCTTCTCACCTAGTTCAACATGTTACTGAACAGCAAAGTATGTTCTATGCTTGGCACCAAGTCAAGCAGAAAAATATTAGTTACTGCTTGTCCTTATTAGCAGCCAACATTAGAATATATGTAATATTATGATGGGAGAAACTCCTATATTTTTTACAGCTAAACAGAGAACAACAAAATTAGTTTAATCTAAATCTTCCCCCAAAATCAACAGCTAACCTTTGATTTGTTTAGAATTAGTTTGCCATAAATCAGAACTGAGATTATTCCTAAATTAGCAAAAGTATTTACATGAAATCTGATTAGAGTAATGATGAGCTCAAGTTCATAGGCATTGTAGTGAAAAATCTACAGGTTATTTATTTCAGGAAACACGACACTTGTCACAATGATCTTGAGTGAGGTTTTGGGTAATTTGTTGGCCTTAGTTACTAAACTGTTTCCCTCAGCATGTAAATCTCAAGGTTAGCTTGAGGCTGAGTTGGATCTTTTTTAAGGAATAGGCAATCAATGTATTTCCTTAACCATCTGACAATTTGCTAAATCTCAAATGTAATATCCATTGCTCTTTTGAATTTCAACATTGTTTAGGACCACAGCAGAAAAATATTTAATTTGATTTGGTTTACCTTCTATATTTCTATTTGAGCAAACATTTAACATCCTCAGAAACACTGGAACTACAACAACTGGTGCTTATGCTACTCATGCACACATGCATCAGTTTATTTGCTGAAATCTAATAATGTGGTAAGGTCTAGAAGGCGATCTGAATAAGAAATGCTACGTTTCACATGCCTGGAAACTATGCTATCCTTGCAGTCCTGGGCTTGAGGGGGTTTCCAGTGAACAGTCTTGCAAAATTTTGAGTGTTGCATCAAACCTGATCTCAGTAATACATTATTCTTGATTAGAGGAGAAACAGACTTCGTCTCTGTGGCTCACTGCAAGAAATCACTTTAGGCCTAAGGAAAACATCTTCATTGTTTGGATACTGGGGACAAACCTGATTTCCAGGGCTTGCTACAATGAATATGTAATCATTTCTACATACTGAAAACTCAAGAAGCACAGAAGATGAAACGACTGTATCACAATGGATTCAATATTACAGTGTTTAGGGCACCCTCCTAAGAAGCAGGAGTTCATCTGAAGTATGTATATCTGATCAGTTTTTGAAAGGTTTTGAACCATAGACACCAGATTCCTGAAATGACCTATGAAAATGGCTTCTGAAGACAGAGATTCTGGCACTTCTCTCCCTAGCTGTTTTAAGATTGTCAACAAAATATCTAAGAATTTAGCTAAAAATGAAAATTAAAACAAACAAAAAAACAACAAGCACTTACAAATTATTGACTCTTTCTTTGCATAGCTATAAAATGTGATTGAAACTGGTAATTTTTATTCAGATTTCCAATTACTATTAGTTGTGGTGGTTTGTTTTTTTTCTGTATGTTTATTTGTTTGTTTGTTTGACCAACAAGCTATTGGTCAATAGGTAAGTGAATAAACCTACAGTTTTTTACATCCTCATGCATCTGTTTGACTGCATTGTAACATATTGTAGCTTTCTTCTTTTAATATTTGCCCTCACTTCGGGTAAACTAAGTTCTCCGCCAACGGGGATTATGACTTGTAAATTTATCCCAGATTTCTATTCTCAGAAATGCTACTGAAGAAAAAACAATATGTAAATGATGGTTGGTTTGTATAATCCTCAGCAACAGTTCACACTATGAGGAACTTCAGATGTCCCCTTCACAGCCTGTCTTGCAACCTAGATTCTCCTTAACTTATTAAACTGATTTCCTTTGATATTTAACCTCAATAAACCTTTTGCTGTTTTGTACTTTCCTCCCTACATGATACCAGTGATTGACAGCCATCCATGTTATAACTTCTGTCTAAGTAATTGTAAATTGCTGGGTCTCCCATGAGATTTTAAGATGGCTCCTGAAAAAGCTTAATTTTGAGCTGGATGAGTGTACACTACAATTTGCTTTATAAGTAAGAACAACTTTCAGTCCTTGATTCTTTTCATATAGATAGCCAGTAGGGAGCTATTTATCTAGCTGTACCTTTCAGCTAAATCAGATTCAAACAGAAAACCAAATGCTGCTGAGGCATCCTGTGGTTTGCGACATTCTCTTGAGATTTTGGCATCTGCCAGTGGTGGCTTTGATTGTAAATGAGAAATGGATGTGATTTTTTAATTTATTTTTTTTTTAAAGATATATTTGTTGCGCTGCCTCAATGTCCTGTTTTTGGCTGGGATAGAGTTAATTTTCTTTCTAGTAGCTAGTATAGTGCTGTGATCTGGATTTAGGATAAGAATAATGCTGACACCACACTGATGCTTTAATTGTTTTTGAGCAGTGCTTACGCTAAATCAAGGACCTTTCAGTTTCACATACTGCCCTGCCATTGAGAAGGCTGGGGGTGCACAAGAACCTGGGAAGTTGACATAGCCGGGACAGCTGACCCAAACTGACAGAAGAGATATCCCGTAACATACAGCATTATGCAGAGCAATAAAAATTGGGAGGGTTGGGTGGGTGGGCTGTCCGCTGCTTGGGGACTGACTGGGCATCAGCTGACAGGTGGTGAGCAATTTCACTGTGAATCAGTTGTTTTATATATTTAATTATCATCTTTATTTATTATCATTACTATTATTATATTGTTATTATTTTCCTCTTCCTTTTCTATCCTATTAAGCTGCCTACCTCAACCCATGAGTTTTTACCTTTTTCTTTTGTTTGTTTTTGATTCTCTCCCCCATCTCACTGTGGAGGAGGAGAGAGAGCAAATGAGGAAATGGCTGTGTGGTGCTTAGCTGCCTTTGAGGCTAAACCACAATAATCAGATAACCCTGTACTAGAAGATATTTGTTAAATAAATGGCACTGTACATTTCATTACATTTTCTAACACATGAGGACCTCTGTGGAGAATGGCCTTTCATGATAAATTTTTTAGGTTAGAGGCTTATAATGTGCCACGTATTTCTGCAAGTCCGTTTATATTTCTAGTGTAAACTTTCTGTTCTGTTGCATTTTCAAAAAAGAATGATTACAGTCCTAAGAAACACATCTTATTAAGTCTGTTAGAAACAAGGAAGGCTGAGCTAGCAAACTTACTGGAATCAAGATACCAGTACAAACTCAAAAAACCTTTAAATAATAAAGGATATGTCACTAACAGCTACAACCAGGCCTGGTGAGAAAGTATGGAAGAACTTTTAAAAGTAATATGCAAATAAGTTTTGGGTGACAGTTTAAGTATTTTAAAAGTAATTAGAAAAGAAATATAAAGAAGGAATGAAACTAAGGAATCCCTTTAGTTTTAGCATTTCTGTTACAGATAACATCAGCAGGGCTTTTTTTTTATTGGTGGTGTTTTCTTTTTTCATTTCTCTGAAGGCTTCTACAGAAAACACTATGCAAACACATGAAAATTAGAAAATGGCAAGGTCTAGAAGAAAGTATAGAAATAGAAAAAACTGCATTATTAAAAAGGACATGGTGTTTTTGTAATTTTCAGTTGAAAGAAACTCATTGTGATACGGATTGTGAACCCTTCCCATTCCCACCCACTTTAAAGAAAAAAACTTTGTTATCAGTTGCAAAGTTGATGGTCTGACACACTAGCTCTTACTTTGTGCTGATCTATTGGCAGACGGATCTGTAGAATTTACTTACAGAAAGCATATGTTAAGTAATGTTCATATACAGTGTCTACAAGAAATTTTGCCTAAACAACTAATAATAGGTGATGTCACATATGGGAATCCATATCCTAGGAGAAAACAAGGGAAAGAAGAAACAAACAAAAAGTACTCTTCCATATGGAAAACTGTGTGATCTAGAAAGTCCCTGCCACTCCACAGACAAACTCTGTTCTTTGTTACAACAAAACAAAACAAAAAAATAAAATGGAAAACTAATATTTACATGTTTAACGATCTGATTAGATTGTACTTTTATGTACAGAAAGCATGCCATACGCTACATAGTAATCTCTTGCTAATTTTTCTATTATAGCTGTCTATTGCAGTACTTTCATAATTTTGACAAGCAAGCTAACAAAACTTTAAGGCAATGAAAAAAACAAGATGGAATTAATCACATTCTGTTGCTTAATGTAAAGAGTTGACTATTCCTAACAATGCATACAACCCCATGTAAATTACCACTAAATTTCATGTACATTACTAAAAAGCAGTTTTATAAATTTATCAGTAGTATATTCAATGTATCAAAGTATAAATTTAAGTGTAGATTATTGTTTTATTCTTTACTTCTTTGCATACGCCCCTGATTGCTCCCCACATTGATATACAGCTATGTTCCTTTAAACCAAGTAAGATGCAGGCAGGCAAGATATGCTTCAGCTCTAGCTGTTTTACAGATACTCTACTGGAAATTCAGTTGTAGACTTGTATTGAATACTTCAAATTAATTTAAAAAACAAACAAACAAACAATGACAATCTGATTCAAAACTTCTAAAATCAATTTGGCTTTCAAAGGTTTGTGAACAACCTCTGGTTTCAAACTATCACATTTTATTATAATTACTGGTTAGAAAGTGAGTTTCATATACATTGGTATATAACCTAACCTCTGCAGCTCAACAGATATTCTGCTAAATAATATGAAAATGAACGGTAATACTTTGAGTGTCAAAGGCTAAGGGGTCCCATAACTAAAAGTACATAATTCCTGGCCAGAGAGAAGTAGGAGGGAGCCTAAATTCTGCTATTTGGGTTAATGAATTCATTTTGCCTTTCATTTTAGGTAATTTGAATAGCAAAATAACCTGACAAAAATTTACAAGTATGATTGCTTTATACATACGCAAAACATTCACGTTCTAGCAATACATCAGATACGATAGCATTTCTAACACTGTCTTTGGCTTCTCTCTGTCATAAAGAAAATTCTCTGAATAAACAAGCACACTGGTGTCATTTCCCTGGCTAGTCTGCCATGCAAAGTAGATACAGTCAGAGAAAGTTCTAATTCTGTAAAAATTTGTCTTTTTACCAAGCCCAATAAGTGAAGTCAACAGTAAAATTGACAAGGCACCAATAAGCAATGCTGGGTAGGAGGGACCACCTCTATATGTTCTGCCTTTGGAAAAAAAATAATAAAAAATTAAAAGTCTGGCAATAGCTTATAATCACCCTACCCTGAAATTAGTAGTAAAACTAATAATATAAAATCTTACTCTGTACTTCTCCATGCCAGCCTCTTCATCCCATCTTAATCAACTAAACAAATACTCATTGGTTTTTAAGTATTGGCTTCCAGGGCTTTAAGAATCAATGCACTCGATACAAGTACTGGATGTAAGATTGCTACTGAATTTCTCTGTGAAATATAACATGATTGTGCTTCCAATTTATGAATGTTCTTACTTTACACAGAATAAATAAGTATGGTATCATTTGGCTGCCTTGAGATATGTCTAGAAAGTTGAAGAGCATAAGCAGAAGGAGAGACATGCCCAAAGAACAAGAAATATCTATTAAAGTGTACATTTAACTGTGTAGAAAACAATATAGAAGTATCAGAATGTTGAAAAGAGAGGTTTAACTCAGATGCAGATAACCAGGCTTGATCTGATGGGTCATGATACCTCTCCCTAAGCTCTCTGGCATTGCCTTCTAACTCACACAATGAGTTAGCACCTCCAATAACTTGAATCATGCAACCTAGACATCTTTGAAATTAGAAATCTTTAATGAAATGTAATCCCTCTGTTTCTGAAGGTTAGCTTCCCAGTTGTTCATGCACCTATAAAATCCTGGGGATATGTGGAAGACAGAATACTTTTTTAAAATTTTTATTTTGTTAAAATTTGTACTGTGATCCACAACTTTTCATAGCATTAGGGTGAAAAAAAAACAAAACAAAACAAAACACAGATTGATGTTATCTTTGTTGGGAAAGAAATTATAGGGGCAAACAAACTAAGGTAATGATCAGAAGCCCTTGTTCTTTGGCACCCCTGCAGGTGCCAGTCACACCCAACAGTGGCACCAGGAGAGACAAAGTGATGACATTTTCTTGTTTTTCCATCCCAGCAATCTTTGCCAGAATGAATAGCATGTATGCAGCATCCAGTACACACTGAGAAGCTTTGTGACAGACTGACTCATATTTAAAATCCTGTGAAGCACCTGACAGGGCTAATCTTCTGCACCACACCCTGATGCAGAGCTGCATCTTCGAGGAACAATCAAGCCCTTTGCAGAAAGGCCATTCATACAGGGTATCAAAATTCGACAAAAGGTCAGATCTGAAAGCTTGGAATGCTCTGATGAACTGTCTCAAACTCTCTTGCTACTCTGGGGTGTGGAAAACAACATGCTGCCCACATAGTCCTTTTTACATGGATCTTCTATAAATTATTTTATATTTATTTTTTCATCATTTAATAATGGTAAGTGAATTTTTCCAAATATGCTCCAGACCCTGATCTTTCAGGATCTTTCCTTCCATCATTCCCACTAAACATAAGACATATACACAAACACGTGAAACTTCTAATATTTTAGTTTGTTCTTATATAAAACTGAGATGCGGGTATTCTTAGGAAATCACTTTTAAAGGGAAATATCAGTTAAAAGTTAGTTTTATATTATTAAATATCTGTTTTTTGTTTTGTTTTATTTTATTTATTTATTTATTTATTTTTTAAATAATGTGGAGGTGAGTGTATACAGTCCTTTCTCAACAAGTGAGGTTCTAGGTGAAGTAGTTTTTTTCTCTAAATGTGCTGTGTATAATATGGAACTGAGATTGCAAAACAGGTGCAGCTTTTGCTTATCCAGACATGTAAGGGCTTGATAAGCCAGATTTGCTCAGTCATTTCATCTGCAGGTTTAATGTTTTCACAGGTAGATCACTTAACACAAAACACCTCCCAAGTCTTTACAGGAAACATAACTGATGACAAAATTCTGTCCTCTGACACTTACTATTATTACATAATAGACTATCCCAAACATCAGGAAAGCCTCCCAACAGACAGTCAGCTCCTGGTGTAAGAAGTGGGGGTGGGATCACAACAGAAGTTACTCAAATTATGGGGACCTGGCATCAAAGTTTCTTCTTCAAATAGATGGGCTACAGGTGGGTCTGCACGTATTTAGACAGTATCACTGTCTGGAAGCACAGTTCAGTCCTCCTTATCTCCCATTACTTCATGTCTGCACAGTAGTTTGAAGATAGTGTTATGTAAATGCTAAGTATTTGACTGATCACCTGCTACCAGAAACTGACTGAATTGGCTATACAGCATGAAATACTCTTTTTATTATCCTGAAAAATAGGATATCTTCTCAGCCAAGAAGGCAGGGCCAGCATGTTCAATTTAAGGTTATCACAGGAGTTGCAATTACGTCTTCAGTTTGACACAGGGACAGAACCAAAAGCACAATCACTGAAAGAAAGCATGATCCTATGCTGAGCAAACTGAAGTGCTGAATTAATCAGCAGCATGTGATCATTCTGCTTATCGTTATTTTCCTACTTTGTTAATTTTCCCTTACCTGAAAGTCAGGAGCCCGAATGCCTCTAGAGGGTTAGAAAATCTCCATCTCCTCATGACAGAATACATTTCTGATACAGTTGTTCGATCCCAACTGGGTGCACTGCCCAGTACCAGAGGAAGGGAGCAATTTTGATTATTGCAGTAGTAACGATAAAACCATAAGATTCTTCTCTGTTGCTCTGAGAGTCTGGAAGAGAAGATTAGAAATTTGGTTTGAAATTAAAACCACCTGGAGCTTTGTGTAGCAACAAACTTTATTGTACTGGGGGACCAAGTCATACAGAATACTGCTTTTCGGCTAAGTACATGTTTTCCTTGGGGTAGGATATCATTTTCTGCAGACCAGCTTTTATAAGAAAAGTGATACTTATACTCTGGATCTGTCAGCCTTGGGTCATATAAAAATGAAGTGTCAAAAGACACACATGTATGGATATTTCACTTTCCAAGCACTCTCATTTTTCTTCTCCACTCTGTTGTTGGTGTTTGTTCATTTTAACTGAGATTTTCTGACAAAGAAGGTGCAGTTTTCACTGGGTAAATTATTGTTACCTCCATCTGCTACATATCATCTCTAATTAAGTAGTGTAACAACTACACATACAGCACTCCTAGTCATAGCTTTCATTCTTGCTCTTCCTTGGTCTTCCTTTGACTAACACAGACTTGTCTATTTCTAGCATATTTGCAATAAAAATGGGGCTTAGGTACATCCATGCACGTACCCAGGAACATGACAGCACATGCATTCACACACACACGCAGTGTGATCACACCTAATTTTAGCATGAGCTTGCAGAATGGTAGGAAAGCTCCCAATGGCTTCTGTTTGCAAGGCCTAGCATGCTGTTTCTCTGTACTTATGAAAAAAGGATGCAATACAGAATTCCACACAGAGATATGAGATGGATGAATAACAATGATAAAACAGCCAGATAACACACAATATTTCACCATAATATCTGATTCAAAATAATAAATCCTAGGTCTTAGTATCATCAAAAAATAGAAGAATAAATCCCCCATGAGAAACAAGCCCAGACAATGTCCTAAATTTGATATCAGAGCAAAGCTCTGAAAGTGCAAAATGGTCTCCAGTTGACAGAAATCATTACCGAAGCCAAGACAAACATCAGTATTCTTGGTCATAGTTGATATGAATGGTGATCATCTACTCAGTAAGATAACTTAAATATGACCTTAAGCTGATCTGGATATTTCAGAGCAAGTTGTAAGAAACTTTGTAGAAGGTAGTAAGCAAATAGTTTATTTCCAGTCAAGTATTATATTATTTGAATGTGTATAAACTGGCTTCAAAATCCAAGCATTTCCATACCTGTCAATATCTTCCTCCTCCTATTTGCAATGATTTGGGGGCATTCTTAGACAAAATAAGTATCACTGTCCTTCTCAAATTCTCAAGACTGCAGCTTTCACAGCTTAGAGCAATGAGCTCCTTTGTGGTTCTATTTTCACCAAGCAACTTTTCTTTTTTTACAGTTTTAAATTGCTATATATTTGAAACAGAGAGTGATAGAACAGAGGTGTTGTTTGTTGTTTTTTTTTAATGCCACAGGAATGTTTATTCCTTTCCTTTAGGAGAAATAAATGTATGAAGAAAAAGAAGAACATACCCCTATGATAAAAATTCTGTCATGTCTTTTAGTGATCATTTCGAGAAAAGTATCGTTTTAGCAGTCATTTTAAGAAACTGCATCAGAATTCACAGCATATCTATTTTGACAACAGATAGATGTTTCTCTCTGTGAAGAAGTCATACAGAAAAAGAGATAAAAGTAGGTCTAAGACTTTATTGCCATCTTGTTTTCTTTTGCATTCAGATGGTTTTCTGCAGGACGGTTTTGCTAAAGGACCTCTTTTATATGCTGACTTTAAGCAGAGACTGAAGCTTTCAAACAGCATCCTCCAAACTAGACAATCTGTTGTTCAGATTAAAGCAGCTAAAGCCTCCACTGAATTTACAAAGGGAGATAAGAAATCAATTGTTGTATTAGGTTTTCTAAATATTACATTTCTCCCTTTGACTTTGCTTTAGAGGCAATGCCATTTTGTCTTGCCATGTTTCTATAAGAAATTAGATTAACATCTTTTAAAGATTAGATTAACATATTTTAAAGATTCAAGATGAAACTAAAGGTTAGGGTGTTTTTATTTATTTATTTATTTATTTTAATTTTGAGATTTTCATTTCATTTTCTTAGTTGTACTAAAAGTTCACACATACATGTGATGCGACATTTAAGATATGTGGTAAAATTATTCTGTGTACATATAACATCTGCAGATTGTTATGCTACTAAGGCTGTTTTTTTGTCTAAAATGGGTTAAGATATAATAAACCCTATTCACTGATAAAAATGCAGTTCATTGAGCTTTTTCTTTTAACATCTTACTTAAAACCTAAATAATTCAGTAGTTTCCTTTTTTTTTTTTTTGATAATTTTTCTTAATCCTTTTAAATGAAGGAAAAGCTTCTGTGGAAGATTTGTTAGCTGGTGTTAATTATCACTTATTTTGTGGAGAAATGGTAAGAAATAGTTTAAATGCTTCTGAGTGCTCTGAACATTCATGTGCAGTCCTAGAAAAGAACAAGACAAAATAGCAAAAAGAGTCAGAAAAGCAAAACAACGTTAGAAAATTCAAATTTCTGTCCCCCAGTTCCATTTTGCACTTTCTCTTCTGTGGGCAGACTAGTGAAGTGTGCAGTATTACTGCCTTTTTTTTTTTTAGACCTGTACTATCTACCAGGCTCTAAGTAGCTATTTTAATCAAAATTCAGTCTTGTTATGACTGGTAGGCAAAGTAGAGTCTTATTAGACAAGTGGCAAAAAAGAAAAGAAAAAGGGAAGCTGAAACAGTAGAAAAAGTATAAGGAAAATGATGAATGAAGGAAAGAAAGATGGCAGAAATAAGACTGTCATCTTCCTGGTTTCAGACCAGTCTGATCCTTCCACCGGGAGCCACTGTGCACAAGCAGGTTGTACCACATTCGAAGTGCAGCCATTGTCCCAGATGGCTAGTTTTCTGGGGGGTTGTGTTTCCACCACAGTAATCCTAAAAGAAATCAAAGGCTCACATCTCAATTGTTTTCAGAATTCAGCCAAAGCGGCTGGCAGTGACTAATTAACTCTCTTAGTCCATCCCCCTGCCCCTCATGTGGTTTGGTGGTGACACCAAAGATCACATAATTTAGGGCCATGAGCAGCACAAGAGCCATATGTTGAGGTTCACTTCCTTCGTTTCCACTGACACCCTCAAGTGACCCATCACTAATCAACATCCAAAAGATGCTGGCCGTAGGGTCCAGCATTCTGAGAGCTAACTACCAGAGAGACAAGGGTTTGAGAGTCAGCTGCTGTGAAGACCATATGCCTCAAACAGCAACTGGGGAGACCCGTGTGTGTGTAATAGGAAGCGGTCCAAACACCATCAACCAGAATATGGCTGTGAACTTGAGGGCTTTTATGTCTGGTCATCAACAGCTGGGGAAAGAGGGAAGATCTGGAGCCAACTACTAAATAAAATGAGCTCAACTTCTGGAGCAATTGATATTTTAATGCTGAAGATTTAGATATAAATATGTATGTTCATGGATATATTCTACTGGCAGACTTTGATCCTGATCATGCAGAGTGGAAGAACAGAATCACACTCTCTGTGCTGTCCACTTTTGTGAGAGTTCTGTGTCTTTGTGTATGTGCTGGGAAGGCACCGCCTTGTGTCTGGTCTGATTTGTGTGGTCAGATGTCAGATGTACTGCGTGTGCCTACCAGGAAAAAGCACTCCATCTCTCTAATGGCTGAGCCTGTGGACACCAAGCCCTGGCCACGTTACATCCACAGTGCTATTGGATTTGACAGCCTGTAACAAGGACAGCCATGCAGTTGTCTGGTTTTAGCCATTTTCTCCTTTCTCTACCACAGGGTTTAGAAATTTTTCTGTCCATTCACTTATTCTCTCTGCTTTCAGTAGAATGACTAGAAGTACAGCCTGTGAGAGGTTTCTTGTGTCTTCCATCCACAGACACCTTTTTATTTTAAATTAATATCTGAGACTTACAGGCCTGAAACATCATCAAATGCGTTGTTACTGAAATGTTACCTAGATTTCTCCTTTTTTCTTGACACATGAAGGAAGGAAGAGAACCTGAGATTTCATGGTAATAATGTGGTTGGATACAAATATATTTTTAAAAACTTCAATAAAACTATCTTGACTAAGGAAGGTAAAAAGAATGCTTCTGATATTGGTACAACAGAAAATTGTGGGCTGTCAGATTCCTCTGGACCAGAAATCGCTTAATAAACATAGACCTTCTTTATTCAAACCCCCAAGTATGCCACCCTTCACCCTGATGATACATTTGGTAGACCATCTTGACCACAAGAGGGGATAACTGAAAACAAGCTGTGGGAAAAGCCAGGACTACCATTCTTTTTCCTCCAAGAATGTTATTGAACTTATTGAAATCTTAGCAGCAGCAACTTGAATCTGTCTTCTGCAAACTTCCCAGACGGAAAAAAGAAGCATTCATGCCTCCTGTAAGTGTTACCACCTCTAATGAACTTCTAAATAATTTAATGAATAATAAAGCTTACCGTATGTTACAGTGTAACTCTCTGTAACAGCAACTCCTAGGAAAGCATATGAGTGAAGTAAGCTATAGATGGTTATATAAATACAATAAAGCCAGGAGACAATATATATATATATATATATATATATATTTCAAAATGACATGGTTTCCTTTAAAACCTGAGAAACATCATCACGGACCAGATCACTGGTCTATCTCTCACCCAGTGTTCTGCCTCTGACAGTGGCAACCTGAGAGGCAATTTAGGCAGGGCATGCCAGCCTGGCCACTTTTGGGGGTTTCTTCCCTTCATATTCCCAGAGAATCCAAAATTGTTGTGTTAGGGATGTTATAGTCTCTACCCTTGCTTCATCTTTGTAATATCTCCTTATGAGCCTGTCCACGAATCTGTGGACAGCCTTTATGAATCTGATGACATTGTCTACCTCCCCAGCATTGTGCCACTAGATTTTAGAGGTTCACCACTGACTGCTTGAAGTGTTCTTCCATTTATTGACAATAGATCTACTTCTGCCATGGGATATCCCTAGCTTGAATATTGTACCTTTATTTCTTTCCTTTTTTTTTTTTTTTTTCTTCCTTGTCCACCATCATCATGATTTTAGAAATATTAAACACACCACTCTCTCAGCCTTCTCCTCTCTACATAAGAAGTCTCAGATTTTTTAGCTTTTAGCTTCTCCTGATTAGGCTACTACTTCATCCATTCAAACATGTTACCCTTCTCTACCTTTTCCAGTTCTCCTGTGTCCTTCCTGAGTTGTAGATGCAAGAACTACACAGCATACTCAAAACACTGCCTTTCAAGGTTTTAGACAGCAGTGAAATGACATACATTGGCTTCTCCTCTACACCCTTCTTGATGACACTTAGTATTTGTTAGCGTTTTCGGTTGCTGCACATTGTACTCATGAGTTCAGGGAAATAGCAGCAGTAATTCAAAGATGTATTTTCTGTGATGTAGATGCAGGTTTTGAATTCAGTGTCATGTACAGATTTCCTAGATAATTTTTCCTTAAATATATCCTTTTAAATTTACCCACACTGAAACTCACTTGCCATATTTTTGCCTCCTTATTTTTGTAAGGTCCTTTTGGATGTCTCCTCCATGACACAGCTTCTATCTGGCAGAGCTTAGTACCATCTGCAGAGTTGGAGATTTCACCATACACTTCCTTCTCCACATCATCAGTGGAGATATTGAATAAAATTGGTCCCAACCTTGAGTACAGAAGGGCTCTACTGCTGATTACTCTATTATGAAAAGCCATTAAATGTCCAAACTGGTCTTTAACCAGTTTTACTCTATACCCATGAACACTTTCTTTAACAATCTGATATGGAACCTCACTAAAGTGTTTTGAACATCGAAATACTTTATGTTCATCAAATCCCCCAAATCCATGAACCCTCTGACAACCTTCTAGAATAGCAGCAATAGGTTGGTGAGGCAGGTTTCTGTTTACAGAAGCCTCATTGGCTCTTTGCTGACAGATTTCTCCATGCTTAGCTAAATGCTTAATGATCTTACTTCTTCTCACAGAAGCCACCATTTTACTACAAACAGAGGTCAGATGCATTGACTTGAAGTACCCCAAATCATTTATAGAGTACCTTTTGCAGGTGGGAATCATGCAGACAACTTGCAAGTGCCTTAGCACAGTGGCCATTTATGATAAAATACAGTCCTCCCATTCATATTAGTAATAAAATAATAACCAGACCACAGACCCGAAAAGTAATAAAAATAACTTTACATTATATTCTGTCTTTTTAAAAAGATGAAGCAAACATTAAATACACTTTTTTTTTTTTAATTAAAAAAAAGGAAATCAACATAGAAAAGTCTTCTTAACAGATATATCACACAGAGAGCTAGACTGGCTTTAAGTTATTTAGTTATTGTAAAACTAATGTATCTTTTGAACTTCGATGAAAGATTAATTTATATAATTAACTGTGACTGGTATAATGACTTTCCATAACTATTTATGTTCTTAATGCCACTTGGATTATATCTAAAATTATTTTATATAGTACAACATCCTAATTGCTTATGTAACCTGAGCATACTTATCTTCTTCAATATACACAGAGCATTTGATTTCACTTTGTTTTTATTTGTCTTCTGTTTAAAGCTAAACTTTGCATACTTCTTTCCTTGTTTTAAAAAAACAAAACTAGTAAGTGTTGTTTTAATGATTATATGCTATTACTATATCTTATTAGTCTGAGCAAGTTGTCGATAGAGAATACTGATTTTCATCTATCTAAAGGTTTTCATTCTAATACTGTTATAGACTTATCACATCACTTGAAAATCTTCTGAATCAAAAATTGGTTTCTCCCCTCAAAGACATGAAAAGATATAATGATAGAGAGGTAAAAACAACCCTTTTCTAAAACAGTAAAGTACACTGCCACTTCCAGGGGCTTATTTAGGCTTTGCTGTCATCTATTCTCTCATTTAGAGGTGCTACTTCTCAAATCAATCACCCTATGCTCCTTCAGAGAAAAAAAAAAAAAGAGTTTTTAAAGAAGTGGACTCATTTAATTGTGATCAATAGAATAAGTACTTCAAGCGAAGATTCAGCAGAACTAGTTGGGTACAACTTACAGCAAGAGAGACTGTGCCTGTGAAAGTCTTGCAATATGCTTCAGGCACTCCTTGGTTGGCTCTTCAAGATCTTTTTTCTCTTCAGGTTCAGGTTTAATGAACTCCAAATTAGTTTCTGGAAAGTCAATCTTTATTAAAAAAAATAATAAAAAAGACAAAAAAGATAGAAGTCCTCTTAGCAATATGTAGTCTCAGATACATCTGTTAATAAATGTCATCCTGGATTTGTACAGGAAGCACACAAAATATGAGAGAAGAGGAGGTAACTCTCTGAGGATGTTCACTGCAAGTAATACTCTACTTAGAGAAGTTGGTGATATACCCAGCCCACAAAAATCAGTGGGAGCTTTGTCTCAGACATTCTTGAGAGAATTTAATCCACTGTATTTATTAGAACTGCATGTACTCAAGGCTGAAGTTGTTTTTTCCTTCCTTCCTCCCTTTCCTAGTTTTTCATGAGATAGGTCTTAAATGAAAAGCATCCATTAGATATTTTTTTTTCCAAAAAAAAAAAAACAGGAATAATTCTGATATGCAGTTTAAGAGCTTAAAAGATGGGAATCAGATTCCTGATATTAGTTCCTGATGCTTAATTTCATATACGTTGTATAGTATCTACCATTATTTCATTCTTTGCACTTTCACATGGGCATCTGAAATTTAGGAAAATGTTTTTAAGATACAGAGAAAGAAAACATTCCACCAAAATTATGAATCTTGAGGTCACGGTAATCTGAAAATGTAGGCTGTTCCGTAAAATCCAGTTCAATTTGCACATCCTATTTTGGTTTGCTCACATCGTAATCTCTTATCTATACATTTTCTATATGCATATAAAATAGATATGCATCACTCTTCTAAAGGCTAACAAAGTTATTCCCTACAAAATGTAAGCATCATGTTGGCCACATCAGAAAAGCAATCTTTATGGCAGTATTTCCAGTATGTTCACAAATCACGATACTGTCACTTATATGGCAATAACTTAGAAGAGCATGGGGAAATGAGAGACTCTCCTTTCCTGTTCCTTCCAGCAGAGAAAGATTATAACAGAGTAGCCATTTACTGTCTGGGCTTCCTTTATTATTAAGAGAGAGAAAGCTGTTCTAAGTCATCTTCTTGGCTCAAACTCCTCAGACTAGAAAATCCCTATTTGCTTGTCTATTAAAAATAGGGTATTCTTAGACCAGATTAATTTATCTGTATTATCTGTTCTTTTACATGTCATTTGCTAATAGTCATTTCAACTTTTTAATACAGAAAGCAATTGGCTTTGCCCTCAAAGTATCCACTTGCTAATTTAACTTGGAAAGGTGACAAAACTACCAGGCAGACCTAATGCATTTTCAATACTGGGAGCACCATTCTGCCAGAGTTTGTGGGTTCTCAACATGTAGTTATGGAGGGAGAGCTCTACTGCCATTTGTTGACAATCTGCTTGTAGATGCTTCCTTTACAGCTCCTTCATGCTAATTGCAAGCTGTATTTTACACTTATAATTGCACACAGTTCAGCAGTACCCAGAACTAAAGTTCAGATTTGAAAAGCCATCTGCAAGTCATGTAACTAGTCAGCAATTTTTGTCAAAAGTATTTTTGGAACCAAAATTATATTAATAAAAAATTACTGCATGAAAATCTTCCGTAGCTCTCAGAGGTGTCATTCTATATACAAATTATCATACATATTTGCCACTGTGCAGCATTATACTTTTCATCCTCTAAGATTAACATGCCCTCTCTGAGTAGCTATAGTAGAAATAGGATTTCTAATTTGTGTGTTTTTTTTTTTTTTTTCAGTATGTTGGAAATGAACTTTTCTTAGCTTTTTCATTTTCTTACCTGCAACGTTACTGAAGTTGGTATATCAGTACTGCAGATGCCTGGGGTAATCATTGATGCTGGAAGTATGCTGTCCAACTTCATGCTAAGAAGCACAGTTCCATGGATGAGCCGCCTGCAATGGACACAGACAGAAATACTGCCTCAGTACTGGAGGTGACTGGGTTTATTGAAATCACATCTAAAAATACAGAAATGGACAGCTTAAACGACAAGTGAAAGGATAACAAACCTTTCATCTTTATGTGGTTAGTACAAATCTGGTCAAGATCAGTAACGATTGTACACTGGTGGCCTGTCTGCCATAATGCTATCTATTTAGTTGCAGGGATTGTGGCACAAATCAAGCTGATGAGAAATTCCAGATCAGCTCTGTACTTTACCATTGACTTCCTGTGTGACAGGGGTTGTCATTGAAGCTAGGTATAAAATGAGGATAACATCATATTCCTATCTCAGTATTTCATTTTGGGAATATGGTAGAGACTGTGAAGTGTCAACATACTATATAAGGTGGAGGGAGTGGAGAGCAGCATACATTTAATTCCACAGAAAGAAGAAACTCATGACAATCTACTGCGACCAGAATGAATCGTGCTAATTTTATCAGTCAAAATGTGTAAATGGCCAGGAAGTAGTACAGCTTCAGCATTCAATGATCTGGAAGGAATTTGAATGGGATGGTTTGTACCACATGCACATTTGTTTTTTGGATAGATGAAAGATTATGGTCTGAAGTACCTATCTGAGCACTACACGCACGATAAAGCTGTGTCAGAAACAGGCATGCATGTAGTCTGCAAGTAAGAAAAACAGCATGATTTGGCAGGTCAACACAATTCATTCCAGAAAACCTGAATAAAATCAGAAAGTTCTGGTATCAATTCTAATTATGACTAATCTGCTCAAATTAAGAATGTAGTACCTGGATACCATATTATATAGTACACCAGACTTACCCTCTAATTTGTCTATATCTTAATGGTTAGTTAGGATAAATTCAGAATTTTGATATGCTGAACATCTCTTCTTTCACTGGAAAACTTTATTACTATTATTCCAAGCACTGCTCAGTCAATGAAACTGTGATAGAATGGGCTAGACTGTCTTCTGCCAACTCTAACAGAAACACAGCCAGGTAGACAAGTTTTGAGTAAACAGCTTTTTACCAGAGATGAGGATGTTAGAGGAAAAAGATAACTCAGATGGACTTTCTGATGAGTTTGCATCACTGCTGGAAAAGAGTACATTTTTGAATTGCATACGAAAATAAATTGCTGCAAAGTCATCTGAAGAAGAAACAGGGGACTCCTGCAAAATCATTTTTGTGATTCAACACTTGGTGCAAATGTAACTTAGGGCTAATTTTTGTTTTTCACTTCTGAACCTATTGATGTCATAAGTGCAAATATTTTATTTTATTGTGAAATACAGCTCGAGAGGATTAAAGACAAAGCTATTTTCTAGTTTCTTTTGCAGCTGTAGGCAGGCATATTTGCAGGGGAAGGGAGGCAGAAAAAGAAACTGTGATGTGAAGAAGATGCTACTTGGGGAAAAAGAGTTTGTGATATGAAGTTTTTCACACTCAGCTGATGTGAATGTGGAAGTGATGAGTCGTGGTTCAAAGCTGTTTTCCTGTGATGCTTAACTGGAGTCACATCTCTTTGTGCATCGCCTTGTGGATGGAGTCACATCTCTTCAACCATTCCCTTGTGGACAGAAGTTTACATGATAATTTGAACTAATTACCCCTTAAGTTACCAAGGAGAGGAATAGCTGAGAACCGAATGAACTTGAAGACTAAATTATCCTTTTGAGTTCTCTTTACGGCTAATCACTTTTACATCATCCTCTAAAACCATAGAGGGCTTTAAAGAATATAGATGGTAGATTTTTTTTTCCTGGGTAACCTGAAAATCTGTATAGGCAAATACAAGAAGTACCACAGACCTCAGAGGCACTGTATGTGTGTTTAATTGAGACATTTCCTTAACTCATTATTACAGCTCATTTGTACCGAGTACAGTTGTGGCTAAAGACTGTCCTGGAAAGTAAAGAACAATTGGTAGGTGGACTTCTCCAGTCTCAGAGAAGCACCAAAGAAAGCAGAATGCTTTCAGAAGCTGAAGGACCTAGAATGCTCAGAATTTCAGAAGCAGAAAGACTAAGAATGCTCATATGTTAAAGCAGATGAGAGGACTATGAGTAAATCCAAAGACCACTGAAACAGTATGGAGATACTATCTCCTAAGAAAAAAATGAACTAGTTTTTAAGAAATATATTTATACCTGTATACAAAATACCCTAATTTATATCTACAAATAAGTGAGTAACTCAAGCTGTAAATCACTATTTAGACCAAGGTGAGTCAATAAACACAGGCAGTATTTTAAAAGTGTGTGAAGAGACAGTGACTACTGAAATATGATATATTTTCAGGTGCAGCTTTCCCTAGCAAACTTTGTGGAACAATATGCACTACACAGACAATACTCTTCTTTTGAACACAAAAACAGAATGATAACAAACAGCCTCGTGGGTGAATGAAAGTTATATTATATTTAGGAAAAGGAAAAGAGGCAGCAGAGTGTGCAGGATCCATTCAGAAAAGGAAGGAGCCAGCACCATGAGCATTATAGCCATAATCTTTTCTGAACAGACTCCTCTCTCTGCTGTCTTGGACTGATGAACTCAGGTAGGTCACTCCCCATTTTTTCTAATAGTTTTCTCATCTATAAAGTGAGGACAGTAATGCTGATCTTTGTAAAGTGATCACAGTTATAGGTGATGGCTTCCATGTAGCAACTGGAAAAATTCTCTTCAGCATAAGGCCCATAAGAAGGTGAATAAGCAAGTGCTGCCTTGTGTCTGCTGCCATTTATTTATTTATATTCTCACACAAAACCGGGGCAGGTAGAAACACCTGGAAACCTGGAATTACAGATTTCCAGCTGTTGTTTCCAACAGGAGCTAAAATAAACTGCCACAGAAGAAGAGGACACTGCAATGGAATGACAACACAAGGCACTCTGTCTTATAAATTCAACCTAATATCCTAAAATCATATGGGACACCTCATTCACCACACCAAGAAAGAGGAAAATTTTGTTGCCTGTTCTGATTTGGAAATACCAATGCAAAATAAATCATGTTGTTAGAATCAATGAACTCAGAGCAATGGGCACTGTGGGAGACATTACAGCTCCCAAATTGCCCCATATGATGGATTCCTGATTTGTTAATTAGCTCTAGATTGCTAAAATTATTCAGCCCAAGAGACAAACACATTTTTCTGACATGAAGGAATGGAAAATTGACACTTCGGTTTGCAAACACTTTTGAACTGACTCTTGAAACTAAGATTTCTTGATACAGGAACATCATCAAGGGCCTTATTGATTTATGAACATTTGATAAAATAAGAAATGTGAATACAGAGGCTCACCAACTGGACAAGTCAGAAGCCATCATCGTTACTGTGTTCATTCACAAACGTATGTAACATGAGAGGGGTGTGACTGTTTAGACAAGATATACCAGGAAAAAAAGATGGCAAAATATGATGCAAAAATAATTCAATTATCCCCAAACCTGACATAATAAACCTTAGAAATTCAGGGGTAAATTTAAAGGAAATCCAAAGCTGCTATGCTAAAAAGAAGCATATTTTATGGCCTAAGAAGTGTTAATTCTGCACTGGAATGATATCATGAAATAACAACTCTAATTACATGTACTAAAACATTCTAGAAAATTCACATTAGATAAATAATTTTCATCTGCAAAGAAATGTTATATGTCTTACAGACATTTACAAGGAACAGATCTTCACGCCACAGATTTTCTAGCTTGATTAACTCCCATAAGTCTGAAGACACAGAATATTGCAACTTGAAATTTATCAGATTACTCCAGATTAAAACAAATTTGAGGCCATGCTCTTAATTCTTACTGATTTTGTGCCCTAAAACCAAACATACAAAAAAAAAGTTTATAAGCAATAATTTTAATGTAAACAACTACACATAGGAAAAGACTAGAGAAAATTTGCAGAATCTCAGTTTTGTAAAGAATTTCAGAGAAATCTGCAGAAACATGCAAGGCTGATTAGAAGAAATACCAACACATATTTAACAAATGAGATAGTGGCCACTCTCTATCCATCAGCTAGTATATCCTTCTTATACATTGATCTGTAAAGGGACTTTGACATGGAACTGCTTGGGTTGGAAAAGAGCTGGTCCTGCCCCAAAACATCAGAAGTTTTCTCTGCTTCTAGCCAGAGATGAAGGGAACTTGCATACATTAATAGCTAAAATAAGTTCAGTTTTTCTTAATCTTCAGTTCAGACTAAATATAAAGAATTAAAAATATGAATGGGTGAATACACTATACGATGAAAATAGCCATTTTTGAGAGAAAATAGGTATCAAGGAAAGAAAGAAGGAAAGAAAGGTATTTTAAAAGCATCTGAATGCTTTTAAAAGCAGCTCTCTGTCCTTATCTTTCCTGAGCCTAAGAAGAATGGCTTGGTGACCAACTGGAACAAGGATGTTCGATGACCCAGGCAAATACCTCGGGGCTACTGGCTACTTCAAAGAGCCTATTTCTGTCCTTTCCTTGTAAATTAAATTCTAGACTTGAGATCTGTTACAACTCTTTCAAAAACATAAATTCACCTCTAAGAAAAGCATTCATTTGAGAAAGAGGTATTTTCCAAGTCAGCAATGTTTTGTTAGACATTTCCTGGTCAGATTTATTTAATCTTTTTATATACATTTACATTGTTTGTTCATTTAGAGACTATAATACTGTAATCTTTGCAGTAATACAAGGTTCTGTTGATACATTAGCATAACACTACAGGTAAAGACCTTTTCTTAGTACCTAAAGTTCAGAAGTACTTTGCTGAAAAGAGTCTTGAAGTTTAGTTTCATTACAGGCTCCGGGGTAGCAAAGTCTGGTTAATTGTTCATTGATAGCATTATCTATAAAGAATCACCTCACAGTTTTAGTCCTGCTGCTCTCTATGTAGCTAACTTTGAGAGCTACTTTACTCTATCCAAAAATATTTATGACCTTCCAAGGAAAATGAAAAGCAGGCTGGGTGAATGTTAAGACATTTTCAGGTTTCATATTTGAGAAGGAATTTCAGGGCTATCCTTATTTTTAAGTCAGTCTATCAATTCAAGTCATGGTAAATGAATAATTTTGTGGAGTTGTACTTGGCTAAAAGAGGAAAAGGCATTTAGGTTTCTTTGTGTTAGTAATTGCTATAATTGTAAATGACACAGCTAACTGATTAGGGGGTGTTGAACATGCTATTCCTAAATTATTCCAACCCAACAACTCAATTTTTATTTTTGCTTTAAAGGGTCATTTCAGCAGTGATCTGAACAATTATACAGCAGATGAAAGGAAAGTAACACTGCATCCCCTTCACTGTGCTGATTTTGTGTACTAAGATAATGGAGCCATTTTTCAGTAGAAGTTTTAAAATCATCTGTGTCACTTGGAGATCTACCTAAGAAAAATCAGTATGTTTGACCTGAAGATATACATTACAAAATATATAATACGGGGAGTTGAGGACTAACAAATATTTCAACAATCCTTGATTTAGAACTTAAATGCTGAAAAATATAATAATAAAAAAAAGGCTGTAGTAGAAGAGATGCTCTAGTAGAATAGGATTCTCATGTGTCCTATTTACCTCCAGAGATGCCTTCCTAACTGTTTCCCAGTTAAGTTCCCATGCTTAATGTTCTGCCTCTGCATGTACCAAGCACACATCAACTTGCTGGGGCTGAGAACAAGTTAACAATTAATTTCAAGATTTTCAGCAAAGATATTCCCTCTGCATGTTTCAACTTAAGCATCATAATGGTAAAAATACATTAAGTACAATGAATATTTTCTTTAATAAGACACACAAAATGGAAGAGTGATTGGTGTACTCTTCTTCTGACTAGCCTAATGAAAAGTCACTGAATAAAACTCCTGAGCAGTTGTTAGAGCAGAGATTTGATTCACATTTCTTTCCTTCCTTCAAGCTAAGAGCTCTCATCATTCAGTCATAAAAGAATGTTCTCTTTCTCTGAATAGAAATTCAAGCGATCTTGAATTTTCTCCTGAAAATATGGAAAAAGCCTCTAGCCCAGTCCAACCTATTGGCTAGCATTTTAAACCTCTTAGCCTAGAAGTTCAGAGGAATCTAAGGTCTCTCATACCAAGTAAACACATACATGCAATTAGTTTCACTTTGGTGTTTTTTTTTTTCTTTTTTTTTCTTTTTTTTTTTTTAATGGTGATTGCTATGATGTGCAAAAGTAGATGAAGATATCTCAAGATGAGGAAAGAGCTATATTTTAGATACAGATTATTATGCAGAAACTTGTGGGGCTTGGGCATATTCGTCTATTGCCCATCTCAGGTATCTGGGCATTCAGCATGTCTGCTGTTGTGAATCTTATGCTGTGGCATGCAAGGTTAAGGTGTTTAAATAAAAATTAAGTATCATCATAACAGCTTGATCTAAACTCAGATTTCTCACTGTTACTAAAATATATAAAAGGTACTGTAGAAAGTTTACCTTAGATCTCCGTTCATGCATCATTGCAGAGACAATCAAGCCTACAAGTATCTTTAAACCACTGTTATACTGTGTTATGTTTTGAAAAAAAAGAGACTAAAAAAGAGGAGAAAACTTAAGTGGCCAGTAGACGTAAAGCTGATCATTGTGGTCACCACTAACTGTCTGACTGAGTAGAATGAAAGACAGCAAGAAAGGAAAGCATACTGAAAACAAAACCAAAAGAAAACAACAACAAAAACCACCATGATTGTGAACAAGAAGCTGTGCTGAGAAGGAATTTATAAAGCTGCAACATGGGTGCAGCAAAACCTTTCAACAGGCTTGAGGAATTTTACTGTGTTTAACCATTATGCAAGCCAAGTTCAAAAAGAAGGTATTGAAAAGCTTATAGGTGGAGCTCTTATAGGCACATCAGGATCAGTTTACTGTAATCTAATCTGAAATTAGTGTTTTTCTTTCTGTATTCTTCCCAAATTGAGTGTAACCCTGTTCAGAAATGGTCTTTTCTCAAGCTACCCTACAAAAGCGAACTTACTCTTTTGGATACAATGGGGAGCATGTCCAAGCAAGCACCTCTGTGTTTTTAGAAGCACTGTTTACTCCGAGTAGTTTTATTGTCAGTATAGTTTCCCTTGGAAGAGCCTTTATTCGCAGAGGAAAGTTGATTCTAAATGAAAATAAAAAAAAGAAAAATAAAAAATTTAGCACTGTTACCACAATTGACATCTTTTCCCGTTTTTCTATATATTGACATATATTGACATATATTAAGCTATAAATTATGAGAGTGCAACTCTGAAGGAAAATGCAACTGATAGATCCTTTCAACACACCAGCTACATGTTTATAAGTATTGCCAGACACTAACTTGGGTGATAGTACTTGAGAAGGGGCAAAGAATAATTCATTCACTTCACTGGTAACCACTAGAGCTGACAAAGGCAGGAAAAGCCTAGTTAAATTCTTGCTTAAGAATTATCTTATCAATCGATGAAGGGTTAATTCAGCATAAGTACCTCCCCTAAGGATGAACTGTAAACCAATAATTAGTTATTTGCTGGCTTGTGTCTTCAAAGGAAAACAAAGCTTAAGAAACTAGAAGTTGTGCTCTGGGTAGGGTATGATAATAATTCTTGTGTTCACATGTGCTTCAGTGGAGTGATATTTTTCAAGCATAATCTAAAAGCAGATTTTGTTTTAACAGGAATGAATGATTCTTTTTTTTTTTTTAATGAAAAAAATCAGATATGAGTGTTTATCTCAACTTCATATTGAAGCAAAATTCATTGGTCGTTTAATTTGTATATATAGATTAAATGATTGACTTAAAAACATAACTTAGAGCAAGACTAAGAAATGAGAAACTTTCATGCTATATGGAAAAATCATATTACTATCCAGACATGTGTAAATCATGTGTAAATCTATTTTCTTTTTCCTGAAGAGAATGTCTATAGTGGATGGAGCCTTTCCAATTTTTTTTCCATGTTTATTCAGTAAAAACTTAAATTTCTCAAGGAGAAAATGAGATTAACTTTTTTTTTTTTTTTTTTTTTGTATAAACAAAATCAATATAAGGGGCTAAAGGCTAAAACAATTATTTTGCATTGACAGTGTAAGCATTAAGAAAACAAAAGGTCTGCATAAAATTGAATTTAAAAAAAGAAGATAAATTTAAATAATACAGACTCCATTTAATTTTCACATATTCAATCTAAATGGCCAGAACAATACAGCTTTCAGCATTAAAAAAAAAGCATAGTCATGTAGTAAACAAATGTAGAAATTGTTATTTAAAAAGTATCAAAGCCTGAAAAGCATAAGGATTACGGGTAGCAAAAATATGACAAGGTAACAGTATAATGTAAAATTAACATAAGATTTTTCTCCTAGTCTTGTCACTCCACATCTGTCATAATTCTACTGGCTTCAGAAAAGTTTGCTTGAAAGCACTGAAGAGTTGAAAAAAATATTTGGTTTCAGCTGAAAGTCTCAAGCACGCTATATTTGCATGAGTGTCAGGATTTCATATGATCAATCCTAAACACTTCGGAAATTATTCAGATTTGCATACCTCTCTGAATTAAAAAAAAAAAAAAAAAAGCAAGACAGCAATTTCCAACTCTTTGTAATTAACATGAATAGAATTGAGAAGCGATTCTAAATTGTCTTCCCACATGTCCCTATTTATAGCTTTCAACTCTGCTTCCTGTCTCATGCCCCCTTCCTCACTCATAATTGGAAAAAAAAACTTACGGAAAACTGTTTTACATGTCATGGATGGTTTGTTCTGCCTTTTTTCATTTAGAGGCCAAAAGCTCTGTCCATATTTCATAATACCTTTTGACAGTGTTACACAACTTTAAAGCATCATTAGTATTTTCTGTGATGAGAAACAAATAAAAGCCAAGACATGCATCATCTAATATAGAAATTTGTTAGCACTCCCTGTGAATGTGGAGAAATTAAAAAAACTGATAATATCCTTCTCCTTGCAGAAAGCAAATGCTTGTCAGAGACTCCCTAGGACACAATATATAGCACTACCAGACATACATGTATGCACATGGAAAAACCAAAGCAAAAGTTAGGAATCCCAAGGCTTAAACCATGGGCCAAAGATTAGCAAAATTTCCCTTCCAGTGACATGTGATATACAAAGAAGGGGAGTATTTGTACCATTTAAGACTTTTTTTTTTTTAAACACATGTCTAAGTCTACCCTGTTAGTATTATACTTTCTGACTGCATGAGGCTGAGACAGAGATGACTCAGAGGAAATAGGAAATGGAAAAGCATGAGTGAACAATTTCAGCAGTAGAGAAGAACAGAGAAGCTACTCACTGAGAAAGTGCTGTTTACAGATGTTAGATAAAGTTATACAGCTGGTTTCAAAGGCTAAGAACCTAACATCGTAAGAGCACTCAACACTGAAGAGCTCTGGGGCACTCTGGTCTTTGCCCTGAGAAAGTATAAACAAGATAGACAAGCCAAACAAAATATGGGGAAAAAGGAAATCCAAAGCCAAGAAGGTGATGAATGGTAGGCTTAATGTTAATTCCATATTTCATGTCTGTAGGTTTAACATAAATTACTGAGGATGGAAAAAGAAAGGAGGTGGTGGAATGAGGAGATTAAGAGCCAGTTAAGAAAAAAAAGTAAGAAAATAATTGAGAGACCTAAGCCATTTAAAAACGAAGTTGATGAGAAAGTAGAGGGGGCAATTTTGGACTGTTCACATTATTAACTAGATAGTAGCAGCCTGTTCAAACTTTGCACCAATGTGATACCATTTTTTCAAAGATAACACACACGTTCTAAAAGAAAAAATAGACTTCTAAAAAGAACAAAGACAAAAGACACAAATTGAGGCATCCTCCTTAAGTATCAAATCATTCCTACTTTTTCTGAGAACATTCTAAGAAGGACAAAAAATGATAAAAGACATCACCAAAAGGTCATGTTCAAACACACACACAAAAAAGAAACAACTACCAAGTTCAGACAGTAATAGCTTAAAGCAGTGTAAAACACAAACTAAATACGTGAAAATCAGCAAATAAAACAAACCTTATCTTTTATTGAAACACTCTTCCTAGATTCCAATTATCAAAACACTGCTCTCCATTTTCTTTTGCCTTGTTTATTCAGTCCTAATCAGGACTCATTTTGAATTTGCTAGTTTTATTTTTTGGCCTGATTGATGCCTAACTGTTCAGTGAATAGGCGACTTCCTAACGTAATGGAAGCTCTTCTTGGTAACCTTTTACCACATTCATTTTCAATGGCTGTGATCAACTGAAAATAGCTTATAGATTAGAATGAAAGTAGCACTTTAACAACTCAGGACAAGGAATCTTATAAGAAGGAAATCATCTTCTCTGTGAATTTCTGAACGTATTCCCTTCTGTTTCAGAAAGTGACTTTAAAGCTAAAATATAACCAATAGTGAACACAGTTACAGTTTTAGTGATGCAGATTTCCTACAACAACAAATGGTGCCACTTGATGACGTATAAAAACCAATGGCAGCAATGCTTACTTCATTAAAATATTCTATTCTTAATCCATTCCAGCTCAAATTCTTGCAAAAAAGTGCTAATGAGTGTTTATATACATATATTTATTGTATGAAATACAAACCAGCCTGTTCTTGAGTATGTTTTAATTTATGCTAGTTAGGCACATAACACCTTCAATGCTAAAATGGCACCACCTCTACAGTTCCTCCTCTCTGTATGTTTCAGATTATTCTGAATATATAATCTGAATGATTTATATATGTTATATATGCTATATATAAAATTCAATTATAATCAGTATTCTATCCAGTTTGGTGCTGTTTGTTGTTTCTCTTGTTTTGAGAGTTAGCAGCACCAATAGCAAAAACACAATTTTCCATTATACAACTGGATAACTATTTCACATTTAGTATAAATTAAAAACAAAACCACAAACATTTCCTTTCCTGTGCCTGTTGTCATACAGAAAAGATCTTCTCACCTTACTATCCTGATTAATATTTGGATACAGTTCCAAAGTCACACTGTATTAAGCACAACTCAGTACAGCTGTCAGCTCCTTTCTTTATTAAAAAAAACATTTGATTTTGCTGTTAAGTGTTGTGTGAGTTTTAAAGTAAGAACATGTGTGTTATAAGCACCTGTTTCTGAATAAAATCTGCCCTGTCAAGCAAGCAATATTCTGGTGGATCAAAGACCAGGAGGGAAAACTCAAGATGTAAGACTATCGGCTGGCTTAAAACACCCCATCTGACCTTTGCATTTTGGCTAAAAATAGCAGCTGTTTGCAAATCCAGTTCCAGATACAAGCTAAAACATACTAAAATCATGTCACACCTGACTGCCTAGATTCTCAGCTTGTGCTTCTGGATCTCATTAAGTCCAAGAAACCTTCCCTTACAATCTGAGGCTCACAGAAATCTAGGCTAACCATTTCTATGTGGAAAGGTGGAAGGAAACATGGAAAAACCTGCCAGACAGATATACATTTGTGGTTTTATACTTTGAAATTTGATTCAGATTTTGAAAATGATTTTTAAAACTCATGCAACAATAAAAAAAGTAAAAAGGTGCATTTGTGAACTAATACTACTAAGTTTCATGCAATTCTAGATCTTGTTTCTGGTGTTAAGAGCTTCTTACAAATACCTATGAAAGAATTTGGTGTGCATGGTTAACTGTTTTTCCATTAAGCTCTTTGCTGGAATTGCAGACATTTAGTATGGATTTTGCAGAAGGAGAGGTTTAAACAGAAATAATGAAGCTTTCATCTGATTTCTTTATGTTTTCACAGAAATGGAAGAAGAGCAGAGTTCCAGTCATGTCTGAAGAATTTATTTTTATTCTATTGCCTTGTATTTTGCTTTACAAGGAGGTTGTGTGTAAGAGGCTTTCCAGAAAGGAATCAGCCATGTTTTAAAAGCCAAAAATACTCATAAACAATACAGTCCTTCCTCTATATTTGAATTATATCTGTCCATATGTACCAAAACAAAGAACTTGACTAAAACATGGGTAAAAGTGAAAATTCCTACAGAGCAAATGGGAACAATCCAACTTTTTCACCACAAAGATAGCAGTTCCTTCCCAGTCATACAAAAAAGGTAAGGGTTCAACACAAACTTTATGGACTCAACTGAGGTATCAAAGAAGATAGTAGGCCCCAAATGAACTATTTGCAGACATATTTCCAGACATATATATATATGCAAATATGTCTGCAAATAGATGTATGCAGAAATGCACCCATTTTATTTCTTAACAATAGGGCATTCATACTAAGCTTCTCATCTGTTCAGGAGTGTTGTGTAATAAGGCAACAAAAACTATTAAGATAGAAATGCAATGGGTTTGACGTAAAACTGTCTTGCTCCATTAGACCAGCTTAAAACTGATTAATATTTTAGAGGAAGGCAAAAAAAAAAAGTAAATGGATTATACATTTTATATTCAATTATAATGTAACAAAGCACCTTTTAGATTAATTGTACTCTTTGTTCAATTACAATGTAATCAAGCTACTTTCAGATTTAGAATACAATGGCAATATAAAATATAAAAATTTTGAAAGACTAAATATAAAAATGTCATGCTCAGAAATCCAGAGAACGTTACCAAAATGTAAAAAAATAAATAAATAAAAAGCCTACTTCTCTCCAACCTATTGCAAATATGCCTTTTGTCCTTCCATTGCCTAAACTGAATGCTATTTAAGTTTGTGCCTTGCTTTTCAATTGAGTTATTTTTCTCAAAGCAGACAGGCACATGGCAGGCAATTGGCAGCCTTTATTCTAAAATTCTAGTCTCTTAAACGAAAGGTCCTCAATTTAAAACCAGCCTGCTTACATAAAAATCAACAGCCATGGTCCTTTCTAAACAAAGAATTAAAGAAATGTTACAATAAGTTCTCAAGCTGGATTGCGTATCTATTTAGAGGTGTATCCAAAGTGCAAAGTCCTCACAAGAGAACCAAAATATAGGCTCTTGTACTTCCTTTCAGTTTCAGCATTCTCCCAAAGCCAGCAGTGCTGAACAAAAGCTATTCTCAGACCAGCTGAGTTTAGTTTACTCTCAGACCAGACTTAGCTTAGTGCTATTGCTCTTCCCTTTGCCTATCCCATTCCTTTCCCACTCCTACCTCCCTAAATTTCTCTGAATTCTGTGGGGTTTAATTTGCACAGAAGATACGTAATAAAAATGTGGGCCTTTGTTCTGTTTTGTTTTAAATTAACATTCAGTTGGTAAAATCTTCAGAAAAGCATACATCAAACACAGACCAAAACTTACTTCTCATTCCACTCTGCCAGGAAAAAGAACGATCTTTTAACTGGTATACGTTTGCAAATCTTCACTTGACATATTGTCTTCCCAGCGTAGGTCAGTGAACAGGAAAAAGAAAAAACTTTGTAACTACAAAGAGAAAGGGAAAAAAAGATTAACTGCAATGTAATATGTCCAGCATGGTTTACCATTGCTAAACAGTTCATAACAGGCTAACTGTTCATTAGGGCTATCTGTTCATAAACTTGTGAGTGCCCATTCTTATGTAGCAAAAGAATAAAAATAAAGAATCTCATTTTAATGTTTTATTTTTAAAAATCTACACTTTAATGTTCAGAGTTCAAGAAAAGTCTTCAAGACACCTTAAATTCTGGTCCAGATTTTTGGCATTAACTTTTTTTTTCCTCACTATTGCAGTCAATGCAGTTGCATAAATTGCATTATTGCAGTTTAGACATAAGGTTTGAAGTGTTTCAACTTGGTCATCATATAAGTTCAGTCAGCAAACTATTTACACTTACTTTTTTCAGTCTGTAATAACAACAACAACCACCAAAACAAACAAACAAAAAAAAAAAACACAAAACAACAGGGTAATAATTAAGGGAATCTATACATTTATTGCAGAAGAAGCATTAAAGACATCTGTGCTGGTATTTGTCACATACTTATCTAACTGGTTTCACAGTGTAATTCAGGTCTGCAACCACTTCTCGGTTTCATATTCTTCTTACTGAAATATTTATTTATTTATTTTTGGTCAAAATGAGAGGAATATTTTGCAATCAACTAACGTTGTTAATTAGTCTTGTAACTTCCAGATCCTCCTAAAATCCTAAAAAAATTGTCACATTCAGCTTTAGACCACATGCTGTATAAGAACGATGAACATGGGAAAGAAAATGGAGTCAAATCTGAAGAGCAAGTTGTGGTGGTTTTACTCAGGTGGGCAGCCGAGCTCCACCACAACTGCTCTCTCACTCCCCATCTCCTCAAAGAGGAAGGGGGAGAAAATACAACACAGAGAACTCGAGGTTTGAGATGAGAAAGGTTTAATTAAATGGAAAGGGAATGGGGAGGAAAAACAGAAACAAAAGAAACAATCAGTCCGCGCGGAAGCAGAGAGAGAGAGGAAAAAAAATTATTCTCTACTTCCCATCAACGAGCGGTGTTCGGCCACGTGCTAGGAAGCAGGGCCTCAAACGCGTAGTGGTTGTTCAGGAGGAACAGCCCCCTCCCCCACGACAGCCCCCCCTTTTATTGCTGAGTGTGACATCAGGTGTTATGGAATATCCCTTTGGTTGGTTTAGGTCAGCTGCCCCTGCGATGTCCCCTCCCCATCACTTGCCCACCCCCAGCCTGCTGGCTCTTGGGGGCTTGGAAGGAGTCCTGATGCTGTGCCAGCACTACACAGCAATAGACACAACACTGGAGTGATATCAGTGCTGTTCCAGCTACGAGTGCAGAGTACAGCACTGTGTGGGCTGCTGCAGGGAAAAGGTGACTCCAGCTCAGACAGACCCAACACACAAGTCTGAAGCATTTGCAGAGTAAAGCTTCCTGGCTTTGCCTTATTTACAAGCACTGTTGTTGATCTCTTCAAGAATGTTATAATAATTGTTAGAATTATTGTAGCAGATGTATTTTTTTTTTAATGTGTAGTACCTATGAGGTATCTATGCAAAGAAAGGAAAAAAATACCAAGAGTAAGAAAAGCTTTTGCTCTTAAATATGGCATCTATCTTCGCGAGTCCAAAGGCTACAAACAATTGGAGTATAGTGAAGAAAATAATAGATTTTTTTACCATAAAGTTATTAAGCACTGCTGTTTAAACAGAATTATTGATACACAATATAGTGATATATCCCTGATTTACATACCCTAAGACCTAATCCTGGAAAGATTAATCTTTATGCAATGTTTAAGTTCAGAGTGCACATGCTTCAACATAAATGTCTAAGTGTCCAAAGGAGGGTAACAAAGATGGTAAAGGGTCTGGAGGGGAAGACATATCAGGAGTGGTTGGAGGACTTGGTGAGGACTTGGTTTGTTCAGCCTGGAGAAGAGGAGACTGAGGAGAAGCCACACTGTGGTCTAGAACTTCCTCAAGAGAGAAATGGAGGGGCAGGCACTGAGCTCTGCTCTCTGCTGACAGAGACAGAGAGCAAGGAAACAGCATGGAGCTGTGACAGGAGAGGTTCAGGCCAGATATCAGGAAAAGTTTCTTCACCAAGAGGGTGGTGGGCGCTGGAACAGGCTCCCCAGGGAAGTAGTCACTGCACTAAGCCTGCTGGAATTCAAGAAGTGTTTGGACAATGCTCTCAGACACATGACCTGTTTTTTTTGTTTGGTTGGTTTTGTGTGGTCCTTTGGTGACCCAGAACTTGGACACGATGATCCTTGTGGGTCCCTTCCAACTCAGATATTCTCTAATTATTTGTAGAATGTTTTGCCTAGGTATCCTCCCTGTCAGTTCAAAGGCATGGCACTCTAGTCTTGTCCCAAAGATCATTTTATATCATCCTGAAATAGAGAGGTATTTGAATTTTGGGCTATAGAAACAAATGCAGCCAAAGCTGATGCTAGCAACATTATGCCATTGGCATCAAATAGGGAACATCTGCTTAGGTTCTAAATGAGACAAAAGAACAAACTGATAACAGAAACAAGAAGGAATTAAAATACCATAAAGAAAGGGTTGCAACATTATTCTGCAACTGGTAAGGTCTGTACCTATTTTTTCAAGAACATTAAGACTGGAATAAAGAAATTGAGAGCATAAATATAGAAATTGATAAAGTGCCAACCCACAAAAGTGAGCTTGAGAGGAATTTGTTGAGACACTAAAATGATTCTGTAAAACAAAGGTAGGTCCCCCTCCCTTATCCCAAACAATTAGAGGAAAAGCTGTTTATTACATACTTGAATGTATGAAGAAACAATGAGAGACAGATAGTCAGAGATGTCTAAATTCTAACATTTATACTGTATATATTATATTTATACAAATAAATATACTAAAATAATGTTATGATCAGCAGCAAGATCATAAAATCTGACCTTCTGGAGAGGGAAAAACAAGTGCTGTGACATGGTCAGCATGAAATTATACAGTACAGAAATAACCATGAGGAATGTGGGTATGAAGTTAGAAAAAGTATCTGAGGAAAGTAGATGACATGGACTGCAGTCTATGTTAAGAAATTCATGTTATGTATGAATATTGGAAAGACTGGAAAGGAAGATTAAGGAAGAACACAGATTCTCATTTTCATATGCTTGAACATAGTGTTCAAGACATCAGTGGCGTTTTAGGCCATATGTAATTTCACATTTTTCTGGTAAAACATAAAATGCAAGGGGAATGTTATAACCATCTGCAATATCAGGATAGTGATTGTTGTTCTCCATTTATTACGTTAACTAATGCAAATTCTCACAGATTTTTATTAAACTGCTAATTACAGCTAATTCTGTATAGTACACTCTTTTGCTCACAGTCTAATGCAAATGATCCCAGTTTTTTAATCAGTCATTTGGAATTCAAGGTAAAGTGGGAGCAAGGGGAAAGTACTAATAAAAACTTGGAGAACAGCATTTTCAGTCATAAAAATAATGTAACCAGACTGTAGTGATCTCCCCTCTGATTCTACTGGAGTGGTAAGAGGAGAACGTCAGTTTTACATAGAGTAGAAAAAGCAGTTATTTGAAATGACAACTAATTTGAAAAAAAAAAAAAAAAAAAGCTGAAAAGAATATTTCAATCAGCCTTTTACTAAAGTTGTGACCCTTTTTGATTTCCTCTGACAGGTGTATATACCATTAATGCTTGGACTCATAAACTGTACTTATTTTAATCAACATCTATAAAGAGGATTGTCAATACGCATGCCTTACTGAGTAATGTGGTTTGAATACACAATGAACAAAAATTGCTCATAAAGTCTCATTCAGATTGGGTTTAAGCAAGCACCCTCTGATTAACTTGGTAACCCTTCCAGTTACTTGTGCTGCAAAGGCCACACAAAGCCCCAAACCAAACTCTCTTGACATGCGATACACATACTCTCCTCTGTCCCTCTGAGCATGCCAGTCACACAAGCATTTGTACAGATACCCATCAAGGTCGACATTCTGACTTTGCCTGTTAACATCCTTCCATACTGGTCAAGAACAACCATGTAGGCCACCTCTTCCATTCTCCTTCTATCAATGGGGCCTGGAAGTCTCGTACTTAGTCAACTTATGTTGGTGCTTTTTATGCTAAAAGAGTAGTGGAGATGCACCCACTTAGTTTCTAATGTTAATACAGGAGAACCACCAAAGCAATAGAGGTAAGCTAGCACCTGTTAAAAATACGTGACTGTGAGAGATGAGACAACACCCTTATTGTGAACACTTGCTAGATCTCCTCCTACCTGTTCACCCACACTTCTGGTATGTTATGGGCAGCATAAATCGTAAAGCTGAGCTGGGAATCAAGACTGATGTCTGCACATGAAGGGTTTTTAGGTATGCTGGCAAGCTGGAAATCTGTTTCAAAGCTGCTGCTGTAAACATGGATGAGACGAGAGATGGCCATGGAGAGCTCAGTCACAGCAGCCTCCATTAATGCTAAGAGGAGAGAGAGAAATAAATAAAGGTTAGCAATAGGTCAGTTGTGATGAAGCATGTTTATCTTAAACCATCAGTTATGGCTTTAAAATGCTTCCTAATAAAATTTAATTAAAATGATATAACCTACCAACTGAAGCCAATTAGCCATCTGTGCTTCTGAAACCAGCCTTAGCTCATTTCTGGTGTATCATTAGCAGTCTTTCATTACAGTGCCTTCAAATTAAGGCATTTTCCAAGTAAGCCTTTTAAACTACAGCAAGTTAGCGTGTGCCTCAGATACATCATTTAAGCCTGTTAATTTTTGTGCTGGAAGAATTTGTATTATGTAAGCATTTGTAATTTATGCAACTAAGTAGTTGCTTATTTCAAGGGAAATAGCAATGCTGCTGTAGAATGGAGAAAAGGCACTGGTTAAATTTTAGGACTGTAAAGCTATTGCAAATATACATAAACAACTCACAAAATATATATAAAATCAGCCACAATCAGACATGGTCAAGTATTGGTCATAACATTCCACAGACACTGAAAGATGTATCTACACAGTTACATCAAAAGCAGGCTGTCCACTCATTTACATTGCAGCTTTATTTATGTTATTTCCTTTTGGCATCAGCTCTGCAGTACTCTTTTTCTGCAATTACTGGCTTTTATTCACCTTCCCTCTCTCTGCATTTCTGGAGTTGCTGGGGACTGACTGATTGCCATTGTAAATTAAAATCCCCAGCCCCTGCAGCCTCCATCAAGTGAATGGAGATGGTACAAGCACTCTTATTTCTCAGGTAAGGGACATTTGAGGAAAGAAGTGTCAGAGCACATTGTATCATTCCAAGATCAGAAGGATTTGGCTCCCAGAAGGGTATCCAAAATTCTCCCTCTCCTCCCCTCTATCTCCCAGGTTTCTACATGAACAAGAACACACACACATTTATCACCTTTTGCCACAGTTCTCAACATACTCCCTCTGCTTGTCAGGACACTGCACTCAGTAGCCATTTATTCGCCATGTAGTAGTATTTATTACAAAAAAAAAAAAAAAAAAAAAAGTCCCAGGAACAGGAAGCCTGACACCTGCATTAGCTTTCAATATTTGGGATAGGAGCAAGTATCCTGACCAATAGCAGCTACAGAGCTACAGACAGCATGATTCACTGAATTTATCTATCCCAGTTTCCTACTGGAAACGTCTCCAAACAAAATATCACTGGTCTGGAACTTTATTTCCCTTCTTTGATACCTTTGGCCTTTAAACTAGGGAATACTCAGTATTATTGAGTTACAAAATGCATGGCAAAAAGTCCAAAGGAATTGCACTTTATATCCATCTTCATTCTATAATGAAGACAATTATATAACAATACAGACATACTCAACTTTGAAACAGTTCAACATATAGTGAAGTTTGCTACTGGAAATACTGACTGGAGTTACTGCACACGTGAAGGACTGGCTAGAATAACACATATTCTCTGGTTGTAATCATCTTCCCCATACATGAGCAGAATCATTTTAGAGACTAATCAATTACGAAAACTCAGTCCTTTTACTCTGTTTTTTATATAGTTCTGTGCCTACCAGATATTTCTTATTTCTTTTTACTTATGCTCTCTACTATTTTCTCTATTTATAATCATTTTCCATAATTGCTCTACCTTTAGCTTTAATGCATTTTTCTATAGGATACCATATTATTCTGAAACCCAGTCCTCTTGGTTGCACAAGATGTACACAATCCAAATTAAAAGTTTAATTTGCACTGAATTCTTTTATATTCCAAGGAATTCCCTATAGTCATATACATAAAACCTTTTTAAGAGGTCTAGAAGAGAACATCAGTGGATTTTTACCATAGCACAGTATTTACAGTGAGAAAAAACAGCTATTTAAAAGACTCCCTGACTCCAATCTGTTCAAAGAGACAGATAGGTAGAAGTAATGTAATAGCAAAGTCCTTGTTTATGCAAATTGGCCCTCTGAAGTGAATGATTGCCAAATACAACCTCTTCAGCATTTTCTCCAAAATGAGGGGCAACAGAGTTTGGAATCCTTATAAAACTTCCAGCTGTTTGCTGAATCATGCCCTTTCACCCTGCAGTTTATACAACCTGTATTCTATGCTATATGGCAATTATTCATTTTTTTTTTCAAGAACAAGAGGAAATGTATCATATATCAACAAAGCCACAGAAAGAAGGAAATATTCCTTGCAGAAGGAAAAAATAATATTCATGTGAAACATACACAGTAGGGTAATGTGTATACATTTTCCCTAATAGAAGATTTTCACAGGCTAGATGCCTATTGGTGTATCCAAACTCTCGTCCACTAGCCACATTTGCAGAGGAATGATTCTATCCAGCTACCTCAGAGACATAACTGAACATCAAATCGGTAAAAACAAAATCCCCCAAAACTGAGGGAGAAAAGGAAAAACATAAGGAAAATCACATTTTGTTACCTCATTTACCTGTTACATGCAAAAAGGTTTCCTGTGTCAGGGATCTGCTCGTCCTACAAGAGCTACGGGGCTAGACAGGGCAAGGTTAAAAGTCTTCACATAGTTACAGGCACTGTCTGCGAGACACACACACAAACACCGGTGAAGGAAGCTGGGAAATTTTCTTTCTTTTCTGTTTCTCTCTTTCACCCAAGAATTTGCAGAATCTGTGCCCAACTGCAGAAACAGAGCCAGTTTGGATGCAGGCTCTGGTGGGCACTGCAGACTGGTTCTGTTGCTAAGAAGGTGTGAAAGGTGAAGACAGCAATGGGGCAATCAGTCTGATCACCAGCAAAAAGAGATGAATGAAATTTCAGCGTTATTTACATAATTAATAGGAGATCCAGCATGATTCTTCTCATGAATACAGTTCCTCAAGTGTAAGCAAATGTCCAAGTATGACTTGGTCTGCAACTACAACATTTTTTCCTACATGTGTTTTTTTACTTGTCAGTTCTCAGTTTAAAACCACCCAGTAGTTTTTATGCCACAGTCAGCCCTTTCCCCACTCTTCACTCATTAAGCCTGATGGCAATTAGCTAAATTAGAGACAAACATCTTGGCTAGTCTGTAAGTGTCCATTATTCACAAGAGTTGGTCAGCACCTTTTCACTGTATTTTTATGAACTGCTGCATAGGATTTGATACACTAAGACTACACAGCCCATTCATGAAGCCAGAGAGCTCTACTGCTTTTAATGACTAATAAATCTTAGATGAGAAAGGACTATAGCATTTCGATAATTTTCATAGCAAAGGCTGTAGGCAGATCTATAGCAGATCCAAAGTTTTAGTTATGCCAGAGTTTATCTTCCAAAAAGGTGTCCCATGCATAGTTAATCTCCAAGGGTATGATGAGTATACCACATCAAAAAGTGAATTGTGACTGAGATTAATAATCTCACAACTGAAGCCTCAATTTATTGCTGGTATGGATTTATTCAGCATCACCTTCTCACTGTTCCACTGTGGAAATGAGATGAAAACAAGGGAAGAGAATTTTAATGACAACTGCCAGATGTGTTTATTTCTGACACATGCTCCTTGTACTTGAAGTTTGAAGGCATTAATTTCACTGTTGATGAGAAACAGAACAACCCATGCCATCCCTGAAAATGTAAATGAATATATCTGCACGTACTTTCAAGAGATAGTAAGCAATATACTAGCTTATTCCTTATTAAAAAAAAAAAAGTACTTTCTTTTTCTCAGTCCAGTTTTACAATTCACATATGATTTCAGTATCAGACTTTGCAACAGAGTAGGCATTTTGCTAGCAGATGACATCAACTTAATATATATTAAACATGCCCTGTCTGATTCTGTACACGTTTTCTCCACGTAAGACACAACAAATACCTGGTTGAAAAGAATTTGAATGGAAGGCTTAAGATTCTTATCTTTAAGATTCTCAAAGATATTTTGGAGAACTTTATTTTGACATTACTCTTTCTCACTTATTTTGAGTGAAAGGCTCACCCTCAAGATTTAGCTGAGGTGCTAAGGAATATGAATTAGACCACTGTCAGAAGAAAATGAATAAGAAAAAGGCAAAACATGAAAAGGCTGCAATGCCAAAACTGACCAGCTGAAGTTTCCATGCACCAATATTTTTGGTGTTGTTTCCTCCTGTTAACTGAAGAATCCTGTGAATTATCTTTTGAAAGAAACTTAAAAATCTGCTGTTGTCCTAGTACTAGTACACAAAATATTTTTGCAACTGTTTTTTTTTTGTTTTTTTTTTTTTTTTTTTTGAGGACTGGGGGATTATTGTTATACAAAAATTGGTCTTAGTTAACAGCTTGACTAAGCTGTCAGTCAACGACTTAAAACTTGACAACTAGGTCTTAGTCAACAGCTTGACTTTCAGGAAAACGTATCAAGATGTAACACAGCAACAGCTTAAAATTAAAGAACCATGCTCAAAATTAAAAACAATGCAGGAGAGGCTTATGGAGATGAAATATATTCAATAAAAGCTCTTGACATTTTTCTATGCTCTGAAAACAAAAAGTGATCTTTCCAAAACAAATTTATAATGGCTTTGTCCCAGGGAAAGAAGGAAGGGTTTTCCATTTAATATAGGAAAGCTTTAAAATAAAGCTCCCATTTTCCTCCTTCCTCCTTTTTTTTTTCTTATTTTTATTTTTCTTTGATAAATATTTTTATGACCAGATCTAGAAGTAACTATCAAATCCAAAACTCAATCACTGATCTTTACACCCTCAAATGTAATGACAGCTTCATTTTGTTAAATATATCATCATCAAGGCATCTGTTTTCTACATTCACTCAAAAAGAGAAATTTCAGCAGTTCTGATAGAAAAGACTGTTGGATTCAATATCACCAGTTAATGGTGCATATTGAACTTTCAGGGATGGGCCCCAGAGAACTACGGATCAAGTTCCAAAAGCTGCTTATCATGTCTGATCCGGTGAAATCCTTGCCTGAAGTCACAAGGCTGTAGACAGTGTATAAACGTTCATTCATCAACTTTTGAGAAAGGCACACCAAGTGAATTTTATACCAGCGTGCAGCCTTTTTCATACTCTAGATTGCAGTGAACCACAATGTTAAATCTCTATTAACTTGAATAATCTTATTCTTTATTTTCTGGGAAAACTATATACTGCAGAAAGGTGATAATGTCTCAGAATTAAGAAAAATAAACCACGTTTAGCAGTCCAACATTAGTATTATTTTCTGAGGACATCATACAGGGAACAGAACATGATCCATACTTAGATGTAGCATGGATGAGTACTACTCTGTTCACAGCAATGGAATAATTTGGTCTACAGAGACAACACTGTTAATAGAACCAGTTATTGCAACGCTAAATCAAGGCTTAAGATTTTGAATATACACTTTGACCTGAGTAGTGCATGGTGAATGACTAACATTAAACCTCTGTTAATCTTTTATTAAAGAGAAAAAATAAAGCAGTTTCTAAACAAATTAATAAGTAAAACTTTCACTTTGATATTATCTTATATCCTTTTCTCTTCTGTGGGAGTGAGAAGCTATAATGGAGAGAAACAAAGCACTATTTGGCAGTCTTTTATGATACTCAAGGTAATAACTGTCACTTGGGGGAAGGAGGAAAACAGCAAAAAATATTAGCTGATGTAACTGATTATTACTCCTGCTGTTTGAGTTTGATCCTGCTTTCTTGAAGATAAGCATGAACACAAAAAAGAAACAGAAAAGAACAGCACAAATGGGAAATGTAGCCTGTCCTCTCAACTGTCAGTGCTGACTTCATTTGCAATTGTGCTGCAAAAAACATGCTTTTTCACTTCTCCTAGGTCTGGAAAAAACTGCCCTAGGTTAAGATGGTGATTTTACTTTACTTTTGACTTACAGGCTTGCAAATTTTTTCATGCATGCCATTTAGCCAGCTAAGCATAATGAAGTAAAAAGAGGGCAGGGAGCCAATGAGGTGGAAAAAAGAAACACTGGTAGTTTCACCTGGAATGCAGGTCTTACCTTCCAAGTGATTTTTACTTTTAGCTTCAGCAGGTGAAAATACCATCTGAATTCTTCTCAGGCTCAGTATCCTCAGGATGGGAGACCCCATGGTATTATCATGAAGGTGAGCACTGAGGTGTTTGTGACTGAAGAAAGCTCTTGATCCCCAAAAGAACAGACGTGTGTAATGCTTTTATCTACTTCCTGGGCATGAGTTCTAGGTTCCAGCAGATCAGTTTTGGGCATTGCTCTTTTACTTTTTTTTTTTTTTTTTTTTAAATCAAACATAACCTTAATAACAGGCTTCGATATGAGATCTAGACTTTTTTGTTTTAACATGTTTGCCTAGCTTTAAATATTTTGCTGTCTTTTAGAAGTTTATTTAGTAGGTCTAGATGTAATGCACAGTGTGTTAATACATACATGAAATGTATATCAGTGCATGTAATTGAATTTTTGGTTACCCTGGAAAACTTTGAATGTAGTCTTCTACACAGAATTACTAATGGCCTGGCAAGTTCTGACTTGCAATCAGTAAGTTGCAGTTTCTAATATTACATTACCAAAAGGATCCTACAATTGTTATGAAATTCAGGCGTGCCGAGAACAAACAGTAGTATAAGTATTTGCAGTTAAAAGTTTCCTGGCATAAATAAATAGGTGCAGAAAAGTAGAGTAAAAAGCTGAGAGATTCCTTTGCTTATACTCAAGAAATCAGATTTTCCTTGAGGAAGCTGCTGATTCAGTGAAGCCCAACCTTGAAAATATCATTAAGTACAGGAATGCTTTAAATCCTTTACAGACAGGTTTTCTGGAACAGTGGGTGATTTCCAAGGTAGATGTTGATTAGTAACTATTAATTCCTTTTTGTATTCAACCATTTTTTTCCATTAGTAGTGTTTAAGGGATAAATGACTATATCCAAGGGAAAATAATCCTATAAACTCCTTACCATCCAGCTGCTCCCTTCTACACTTGCATGTTGTCCCCATACTCCCCTGGTCCCCTTGCTGCTTAGCTTTTCTTGGCAGTTTACAAATAGAATTGCTGTTTCTTTTTTTGCTGTTTGTGAAACTGAATAATGGTGGAACAACAAGCCTGGAATTTGGAGTCCTTCGTTTAAATCACATCTGTGTTTGAAATGCTGCTGCAATCTCTGTGGTTGGTTCACCTCTTTACCTCTCTGGGCACATTGCAACAAGAGCAGCTAAAAGAGGGAATGAGAAAAAGTACATCTTAAATGGACACTTTTTTCCTCAAACAAAACAGACAGACTGCCATTCTGCAGCACACCTTGTCTCATCCTGAAATGCAGATGGCTGCCCCTTTGAGAGTGTCAGCGTAGTGCTCTGGTTACAGGATGCAGGCAGCCACGATGGGGTAGGGCAGGACCTGAGCCCTGGAGGTGGCTGTCACCGCAGGGAACCCAACACAGACACTCATAAGAGGACAGACTCCTGCTCATCCCTTAGCCTGGGAGCAGCTCTTTAGTAATGCTAACAGTACTGAGGCAGTGATGCTAAGTGGATTTTATCTGAGGGATTAAATAAGGTAGGGTCTATTATTTTGTCCATTACTGTTAATTAACCTACTTTTATGACAGTATATCATCCCAGACAACACTGTTTACACAATGAAAGATGACAAAGAGCTGAAGCTTAAGAAAGGAGGAATGAAAATTACTAGAGTTGAGGAGAAAAGCCACACACAAAATTATTTTTTCAGGCTTTTAGGAAGTTCCTTATTTTCTCTTTTCTCTACATAAATAGTCAGGGTTAAGGAGAGCTACTAAAAATAACATTGTCATCACTACTATGACCACCACTAACTATAATATGTTCTTTCATCTGGGAAATGCTATGTTTCATTTATATTTTTGTTTCACTTAAATTCGTATTTAGCATAATTACCATGTAACTGAATACATAAACATCTGCAATATGCAAACTAAAACAGTTCACTAATACAAACAAACAGCAAAACATTTTCTGATGACATCTTGAATTTTTAAAAAATAAAACTTTACCTTTGTCTGGTGTTTCCACACATTGAAGTGTATTCTGGAAAGATAAAACCCAAGGGAAAAAGTAATCAGTTACTTCAGAAAAGAACAGATAGCACGTAAAATGGTGTTAGGGACAGTACTCATGGAAAATAAAGTTGCTTGGGGTGAAAAAGGGGAACGTTGTTATGACAATACTGGTCATGACTGATGACCAGTATTACTTACCCACCTTCCATCTCTAGCCCCTGCTCCCTCTAGCAGCTCAGACAAGTTGCTCAGGATGGGATTTCTGGCAGTATTTAAGAACGTCAAAATACAAAGAAGCACTTAATCTGCATTCAAGGTGCATACACATCTTCAGCCTTTGCATTGGTTTTGTAGAGATAAGAAAACCCCATCCATTCTTTTGCATGTCTTGTATAGACGAATACCACAATGCCTTGGCCTGCTCAGCCAGGTTTTTGACCTCCTCTCCAAGCTGAGGAGCACCAACTTCCTGCTCAGGCAGCCTATAAGCTGTTTTCCTGCAACAAATCAGCACAAACAGCTATGCCTTCAAAGGCCTTCAAGCAGACAGCTAACTAGGATTGACCAACAGGAAATACCAGGCACAGTGATCCACGGATCATTTAGGCCTTGGCTGCCTAACCACAGCTCTTGATGCCTAACATCCAGGGCAGTACCTGGATTCTCAATTCAGGTGCCCCAGTGCTGTGGATGGGAACTGCTGGGTGCTTATGGCCTCTGAAAGGTCAGGTAAGTTATGTAGCCTGAAATGTCCAGGCTAACTTTAAAGATTTTTTTTTATTTAAAAAGCTGCTCTACTAAATTCCCAAGCCCAATAGCTGCCACAGTCAGGCCTCGCTCCAGGCTTCTCATACACTGGGTAAAAATAAAAGTTGCTACAGTGCACGTACTTGCCTCTCCATATAAGAAAATCTGCTGGCAGGACGTGGAGCTCTGCACCAAGCCAGCTTCAGCTCAAAAGCTTCCCCTGCTGGCAGCACAGTCAGCCCTATTTTTGTCTGGCTCCTACATCAGACTCTCATTTACCAAGGTGACATAGAAATATGTTAACTGAGGTGTGACTCAACCAGAGAGTCTGTCAAGGTAATTTGGTGCTTCAGTATGCCCACGGCTTGCAGTATAAACCCATGTCCCCACAAGGTTTATTATCCTTTACAGTCATTAATCCCTCTGCAACAGGTTGAGGATGCTACATATTAATACACATGTATTCAGCAAGAGGCATCTTAAAAATGGCATTTCATGTGGATGTGACATATGAAGTGCAATGCTCGAAGTATATCATCCCTCAGGTACCCATCTTGGAGTTGTCAGCAGTTGTCTGGTAAATATGAAGAGGAGTCAAATGCTTACTTGAGGGGAGAAAAGCAACCTCTGTGTTGAGAAATATGTTTTCACAATCTTTATATGCAGCAAGACAAATGGGAATGGAGACCTTTGTTCAATTCTCTCAGATTTTGGAAAGTAAACAACCTTTTGGAACAGCACTTATAATTTCAACATAGTGTAGCTCATTTAACATACAGTGGATTAGTGCCTGTTCTGGCAGGATTTGATCTCATAGGACTTTTTGTAAGCTGCTGTAAGAAGGGAAGAAAAAGGAGAGATGAAAAACGTTAGTTGTACAGCAGGCCCAGTATTTCCCCTGAACGGATTTTAAACTCCCAGAGTTAGATTGGTTAGAGACTGAATGAATCACCTTTATAAAGAGACACAATCAGTTAAGAAGAAACTATCACTTGTGCCAGTTGCTTTCATAACATCTTAGTCTTAGCCACACTGGAGGAATTCATAGTACTGGCAATGAGGCAGTAAGAGGGCAATAAGTATAGTTTAATTGAACACAAATTTGAAGAAAGTTGTTTTTTTTTTTTTTTTTTGCTTTTTCCCAAAAAATGAAAAAATAGAAACAGTGTTTTTTGTTGTTGTTGTTGTTTTTAAAGTAAGCAAGCACCCATGTACAGATATGTATATCTGCACATATCAAATAGCAAATGTGTATTGCATCCTATGTAATGTACATTGGAAGGAGTAAACAGTAGTTTCCCTGATACATTATGTGCACACAGAGCTTGCCAAATGAAAATGTAAAAAGGCATTCCAAACAAAATCATACCATACATTACACTAAAGCATCACAAAAACATGGTGAAAAGTCAATTAGAACTTTTCTTCTGGCATTTTGCCCTTATCCAGACTGTAATGCTGCAGTATTTGAGTTGTGACAGGTAGCCTCAAATTTCATTTCAGTTGTGGTGCAAGTTACTTGCTTGTCTGAGAAAAGACTGATCCTTGTAGCAGTTAGGCACCCTTCCTGTCTTCCACCCTAACAAAGAGTCTTTGGGATACAGTGTTGATGAGCATAATAGAAACACAAAGCAGATTGACAGGATAGACTAATATGGCAAGATTTAATCACTTGACCAGGATTTGTAACTCACATTAAATACCCCTACACTTCAGTGTGAGATTGACTTGAAAAGGGATTGGAGGAGTTGGTACTCCATTAAGCATTCATCCAGAGTACTAATTCTGGCTACATATGTTGATACAGAAGAGAACTGGTCTATTTTGTTTGTATAAATATTTGTAAACATGAATAAAATCTGATTTGTTTTATATATTTGTATACTATTCTATGTATAATGTAGTTTTATATTATGTGTAATCTCTGTTTTCATAAAATTGAGCTGCATTTGAGTTATAGAACATGCAGAAATATACTTTACTGACTTATGACATTTATACTTCTGTGGCTGCTGAGCAAGATGAGGCTCTTCATAGACTCAGACCTGAACTTTTTACAGATTGCCAGTCTAATAGACTATCCTAGCACTTATTTCTCAGATGAGTGAGAAGCATATAGCAGCAGCATATGCTGGTGCAGCAGCAGTTCAACTCCCCTCCCTCAGTTTGTTTCAAGTCAGCTGTTAGTCAGGTTTGCTTCACCAGGTAAGGGACTAAGGGGAGATGGGTGTCAGTCAAGGTCGTAGACAGACTTTATAGGAAGGTTTCAAGGGACAGGCAAAAAGTTCAACTAACAAAGCCTGAAAGGAAATGTTAGAAGAACAAAGAACTCAATATCTTAAAACTGTATTTCTTTCAAAAAAAAAAAAAAAAGTAACAATCTAGTCAGTATTCTTCAACCGAAGTGTGAAGACAAGCAGCTTCTTTTGATAATATTAGGACAGAAAAGTATTTTAAGACTAGTGATAAAACGTTCAACTTTAACATTCAAAAGAGTGTATTTAAGAACAGTATCATTTCTCTCACTACAGATGAGCAAACACAATCATTATCATCACCACCATCACTTAACATTTTTACTCTCTGGAAATTCTAGCTAGGACCAGCACTCTGCTATTCTAGAGAATGTACATATAGATAAAGAAAGGCATTCCTTTTTCTGAAGAGCTCATAACTGAAATAGATAGAAGATAGAAAAAGGAAAGACTATTACTCCATCTATACGAGGAAGTACATGGAAATTGGTTCAGTAGAACCTCGATATATTAGAGACAGTCTATAAAGCCGAGCTGGAAATTCCCCAGCATTGGACACATGCTATGGAATGAGCAAGGGCAAGCTGGAAACCCTTGGAGCAGGTTTCATATTATTTTTATTCATTTTACACAACAGAATAGATTAGCTCATAATTCAATTATTTGCCTAATAATAATGATCAGTTCGTCAGTTATTTTAGAACAGTATTTGCATGACAGTGACTCAGAAGAAAAGCAGAAGCTAACATGATCAACAGAAACATTAAACTTGAGAAAGATGACCTGCACTCCTAGTTTTTTTATCGCATTACCTTATTCTTCATGTCATGACAGGCGGGACAAGCAATACTAACTGGGCTACAAATCTGTCTCTTTGACCACTATATCTGTCTGTTGGAATTCACTGAAAATGGACTTATGGATACTCAGTAAATATAAGCCAGTCAGAAGAGGCGGTTTACATGTTGGATTCACAGAGCTGACCTGAACACACAAAGAGAAAATACACTAAAACAATTCCCATTCATTCCAAAATAAACATTTTAATAAATTAGTCCTAGTACTTTACTTCTGCTCTATTTCCTTCCTAAAGGAGACTATCTTCTGTTACTCCCTTCTATCTGTTTACAGGAGCAAGCTCTTTATCCACCTCTTAAATATTCTGGGTTAACAAAATACTTTTCTCAAGGGGAAGGTATTGATCTGCCTGACATCTCAGAGGACAACCTGAGGTTTAACTGAAAAGCAGGCCTTGTTGTTACTTTTATCTTTCTCTACTGTATTTGCCCTCTAATACAAAAAAAAAAAAAAAAAAAAAAAAACACTTCTTAAATGGAGATACTCTCATTTCCATTTGAATCAGTGGCATGCCAGATAAAATGTGCACTGTTACAAACATGTTTATGTTGTTAGTTAACCTGAATAGTGATTTCTAATAATTGACACTGAAGCAGACACAAAAAGATTTAGGATGCTACACAGACAAGATTTACAGTGAACCATGACCTGGAAAGAAAGCAGGGGAGTACACTTAAGTGAATCAGCTGGTCAGCTCTGAGCAACATCATCAAAACAGAGCTATGTTTTTTCTTGCAGCTTGTTCCTTAACAATACTTACCAGCTTTTCATCTTGAGAAAACATTCAGTACTCTACCCTTCAGAGAGAAAGCACCCACGTAACTAATTCTAGAAGGGCACAGCTGGTTCTGTCCAGGACCATGCTCAATATCTGCTCTGTGAGCTCTAGTGTCCCCTGTTCCAGAAACATATAGCTTTACTTACAACCCAGATCTGCAGAAAACCATCACAGATACTCTAGAGTTTATTTGCTTGGGTGCTGTACTATACTTAAGCTGGAAGCTACTGCTCCACTCTATCCCCACCTCAACGTATGAGAGGAATGAACAAAGGCTAAGAATGCATAGATTAAAGGTATTTTGTGAGCATCACTCCAATCACTTCAGCTAGTACATTGTTTTTTGGCGAGTCTTCTCACCTCTTAATGAGAACCTTGCCCCTGTAAAATGATGAGCATTTAAAGGTTTGAACCTGTCAAGTGTAAGTGCATATGAATGACAGGATAATTAGTTAGCTGTATGTCACTCCTATGACATGAGAAAGGTTATAAAATGAATTGTTAGCTTTCTCCAGTCTTATGTATGGGACCTCAAACTGCCTATCAGGAATAATTAAATTCCTTTTATGTAGTTAGGCATGTTTAATTAACATTCACCGATTAACCCAGTTAACATTAGATAGCTCAGTGTTTACTTTTCTGTCCCAGGTGTTAGACATATCATGAGACATAGACAAAAAAATCATTAGAAAGAAAAGAAAGAAGGAAGAAAGAGAAAGAACAGCTTTGTAAGAAGGCAATGGTGTGAGAAAGCAAGCATCTTCTCTATTTGGCAAACACATCTATTCGAGCTCCACTTCCAAAAATAAAATAGGACATCAGCTTGTCAAGGCAGTCTTAAGAAGGCTTCAGTGTGTGTCTGTATATATATATATATATTTTATTTATTTATTTATTTATTTATTTTTTACCTGTGCTTTCACCAATGGCACCGCAAGGAGTTTCTTGACTGCATCAGTAATGTCTCTGGTTTCCACAAAGCAGAGGATACTGCAGATTGCTTTAGCAACTTCAATCACATTATCAACTTTATGCTGCTGATAACAGAGAAAGAAGAGGAAAAGTTTGTTGTTGTTGTTCTTGTTGTTGTTTTTAATAGGCAAACAGCATTAGTTTGGCTATGTCAAACTTGCTACTGATCAATAGTTTGCTAGGTATAGCTTTTTTTTTTTTTTTTTTTTTTTTTTTTTTTGTAATCCAATTTTCTTCCACAAAATGTACCCCATTGAAAACTGTGACAAATTTGCTACGACTGATCTTGAGGCAAAATGGAGGTTTATTTGAACTTCATAAGTGTAGAAGCACTATAAGAAACTTCATAGAAAATCTGAACCTAAATGATTCACAAACTTTCTGAGGCTTTTATCCTACTGTGAATCTATCCCCACTATTGTCTTCTACCCATCTCTGTGGGAGATGGCAGAGATCCATGTTCCTCCTAAAAATAGTGACTGTGTGGGAGGCTGCATAAACTGACACCTGTGGACTGAGTAGTTTTGTAACTGTTTTTTCTGTAGAGTATATATATATATATATTTTTTTTTTCAATCTATTAAATCTTATTGATAATAAATTCATAAATCTTTACATACTACCACATTAAAATAAATCTCTACATGAATAATGTCAGATATGCATTGGGGAATTCAAGAAGAAATTTGAATCCCAAAGGAAAGAAAAACTCTTCATAAGTATCAAGTACCCTATGTTCAGGAAAATAAATAAATAAAAAATATGTGTTTACTACACAGTTATATGACTTCCTTAAACTTTAAACATTCTCTGAAAAAGCAGAAGCTCTTCTACAAAATATTCTCCATGTTTTCGTACTGATAAAAATTCCTTTCAGTCAGCTACAGCATGTCTATGTACTGATAAATTCATTTCTCTAACTCATCCATTTCATGCTTTAAAAGGGGTATGAAACCAAACCAAGATGAAATTTCAGTTTTCAAGCTAAGGTTCTATATTCAGATAGTACTGAGAAGGTTAACACCTGTCATTAATACAAATAAATATAAAAATATATCGAGGTTACTAATTTCATATTTAACTGTATTTTTAAATGTAAGTTGATTTTGTTTGTTTGTTTAATGAAAAAATAAAAACAGCAACATCTTTTCATACTAGAGGCTCTAGCGAGAAAAAAGCTATGGCTGCCTGTGATCTCTTGAAAACTTTAGACCTTCATTTGGACTGAAGCTGATTCACCCTTTTGGCAATTTACAAGGAGTGCACTTCTCCTTCCTGCTTATTTATCTCCTATCACCTGGATTTTTAAATTGAGCTCTTGTAGGATTTCCCCTCTATGCACACATACATTGCCAAAAGAAGTAGGAGCCTTTACAAATGATACAGCTTTCTTAGCATCTATAACTATGACAAAACTAAAGCATTATAGAATATTATATGTGCTATATTATCATTATATATTAATTACATATTATATATGCTAGTCTACTGTGCAGTTGAATAAAAATTATATACAGGTGTATATATGCAATACTATACGTATGGTAAATAAATACAATCTTCATTTGTTATTATTTTGTTGTTGTTCTCTGCATGTGGATATGGATTATTAGAAAAATGGATTTTGTATTGATACAGACAAATACATGCAGGGCCAATTTCTGAGAAGTAAATGAGCATTACATGAACACAAGTGTAATTCTTGAGTAGAGCAATAGCTATACTGCTGGAGAGAAAGAAACGCCCACATTACATATTTTTATATACACATATATATGGTGTTTCTCAGAGAGCTGGGTGCCTTGAGGAACATCTCTATTTCTGTATAATATACTATTCAGTTTAGAGATCAATTTAAAAGTATTTAATGTTTTTATAGAAGTTACTATACCATATACCTTTGTATACAGTAGCTACTTTTAAGAAGCAGATTATACATCAAGGAACAGTAAGCATATAAGAAAATTGTGTAGTACTAAATACTATGAGTGATGACTTCTTTTGCACTCTCTTTTTAGATATTAACATGTACAATTTTTCCTTTTCCCTTTGTGCATATATCATTCTTTTTTTTTTTTTTTTTTTTCCCTGAAATGAGGGAAGGCAGAGATTCATTTATCTTACAAAAGTAAGATACTTTTTTTATAGATGTCCTAAAAGTCAACAAGATTTATAGTCAACATCTTGTATATGATTTTTTTCCCACTACATATGTAAATTCCAGCAGAACCTTTGAAGGATATTTTTGGATTTAAGTTATTTATATGATAAAAAAAAGCTATGTCTGCAGTCCGTATTAAAAATTTTAAATGTTTTCTCTCTATGTTAGTAGTATAGTCTGAATAGATTTAAAAATAAACTGGATGTCAGACTATTAGGGCAATTAAAATGTTTAGTTGTCTGACTGGACAGATTCTAGGAACACTAAATTTCAACCCCAACAGCATCAATTTCCGCACCCATGAAACATCCACCCTACTTGATATCAGATATCCTAAACATTTCATTTCTCAATTTTAGAGGTTTTATCCATTGTTAAAAAAATAAAAATAATAATTATAAAAAATTGCCATTTATTGGTCATTGCCAATGTAGATGACAGTGGATTTGTCACAGAAGTCATGCATTGGTATCTTCATGGCTTTTTAAGGCATCCATAAATAAGCAGATTTGGAAGGAGGTAGATAAATAAGTTATTATTTTAATTTTATTTTATTTTATTTTAATTTATTTTTGAACTGAGGATGTCAGGATCTGTCTGATTAAAATTGAATGCTTATGGAAGTTCCATCTGAGCAAAGAACTTTAGCAGATGTGTGTGTACTTCTAAGCAACTCCCACTGGCTTATCCACACTGAGTGTGGATAGTGTTTAAGAAGTGTCCCATCTCTCTGCAATGATGCAGGTTCTGGTTTCAAAATAATTATTCCCATCTAACCTTGGTATAAAGCGCAGTTAAAGACCACAATTTTAAACCTTCTTAAGTGAATCTACTCAGATTTTAGAGAGAAAAAAAAAGTAAACAAAGATTCAAAGAATGAGTCAAGGGTTCTCTTTTTTATTTTTAAACTGTATATTCATGGCTATAACTTATTACATCACAGCTTCAAAATTTTTCTAGCCACTTATTAAAGCAAAGCAGTAGCACTAGCTCTTAATACTATTAGTTTGAAAAAGGCGTATGTGTTACAATGCCTCCTCTGATTGAAAACATCTGCATGGTGATTTGACCTATGTCATTAACTTGCAGCTTTGTTCTTTTAACCAACTCACATAAACTTTCTTTAGTGTCCTTGTGCAGACACCACATTGAGAAAGAAAAAAAAAAAAATACAGAGAAATTTAGCTCCATAGTAGAATATGCATATTTGGTGCATAAAATGAATACTTGAAAAGTATTCTGTCTTCCCTTTATAGATAAATTAATGATCAAGTAATTGCCTAGTCAAGGTAAAAATCCTGATCAAAAACAAATTTAACAGTGTTTGATTTTAAGTCTGAATAATATCTATATAGCACAGATTGCAAAGTATGGATTGTAATGTATCATTAATTTTGAGACTATAGCTACCTTTAAATTTTGAATCCTTTTATTATAGGCACTAAAATTTCAAGTGAATGTGAGTAATTATACTGATGGGTCTACTTCAGTAAAGAAATATATATGCACATTTGAGTTTGGAGCCCTTGATTTTTCCAAATGTCTATGACTGCATCCCATTTTATACACTAAAAATTCTCCTTTGAGATACTGCTTACAGAAGCAAAGTTCAGTGAATGACTACACTATCAAAACCAGAGATTTTCTTTGTAGTTGGCACAGTTCAACAGCTTTTGAACTTTTATACACTTTGCATAAATAAAAATGTAGAATACATTTACCTACATATATTTATGTACATATATTGATATATAAATATTTATGTCTGTATGCATATGTGCCTTTATGTGTATATGTACATACACATACTTGTATGTACATTTATATGTTTTCTGACTATTCAAAATAGCAACGCCCATGAATTAAGAACATCCAGAAATATTAAAAATTGGACTTCAGTACAAATGACGTTTCTTAAATGAAACAGTAATTTTAGGTTTTAGCATATTTTTCAAAAAAAATCCACACCTCAGTGTAAGGAGTTAAAACTCATTTCTTTCCAGTACAAACCTTTGAAATTCAGTTAGTATAACAACCTGAAACTCAGATAAAGTAGATATTTGTTTTCTTCCAGGCTACCACTCAAATATGCATTTGGCCTTTAGGTTTAAATGCTGCCTAAAACATTAGTTAAAGCTAAGATTTCCTTCAGGGATGTAATATTCAACTGGCAGCCCACAATACTTTAGAAAAAGCCCTTATAAGTTGTTTTTTTTTTCTGCCTAAACCTAATTCTGCAGTCTCAAGTTTGAATATATATATATATATATATATATATATATATGGATATATATATATCCTAAATATGTAGATACTTGCCCGTGAGTTTGCAAAATCAAGGACAAGTTTTGCAGGTACCATGTATATTATACCTCTACTAATTCAAAATATTATACTGTCAACCCAGTGATACTATTTTATTTACAGATTCCCTGATGCTTAGAAACAGTCATCTCTGATATTTTACCTTTGTAGCACATTCTTCTTAATCTCAAGTCTTGTTAATAGAATTTATACCCTTCCAAAGTCAGGTTGAGCAGCCTTAATTAAAAGTCCTCTTTAATTACATTTGAGACAGATTAATAATCAGATACCTTTCAAATTGAAGTTAATGCTTTTCTGGTATAACGGAGTGAGAACAAATACCTCATTTTGCAATAGATGCTCCACTTGACCTCTATATTTCATAATAACTGAGACAAGGTTCAGTCTGGAAATTGGAGAAAAAAGAGAACAACATCAAATTAATAGCAGTCGGATAAAGAGAATATTTTTTTTTTCCTCCCCATTCTATAAATCAAAAATAGTTTAACTAGCAGGGATTTTAATGTTGATATAAAATAAGGACAAATGCGTAAGCATTTGGTATTCGTGAGCCTGGTTCTCTGTGGCTCTTCAGTAGCCACTTGCCACAGAGTGTAGATGTAGAAGTCCTCTTTTACCTGGAGGATACAAGTTTCACAAGTGAAAGAACTACCAAAGTGATTTCCTAGTTAAATGTCTATTTAACTCTAAATCCCAGTTATTTCTCTAAGATTAAGCATGTGCTTACACATTACCTTGAAAGATGGACTTAAGTATATGCTACGATGCCTTGTTTCTCAATCACTTCAGGCTGTAAAGCTGCAGAGAAACAGGCAAACATCTGCAAAACATCTGAAAATGCTCTACATTTCAAAAGCCCATACAAGCCAAAAGTATAAAAATGTGTATTATAAAAAGGGGCATAATTGTTACAGATTTTGTTAAACTTTATTTGCTTACAGTTCTAAAGTTTACATGCTCAAACCATTTCAGCAACTGCCTTTTCCGTACTATTACCACAGCTGTGAGTTGATTTTACATTGTCATTCAATTAAATCCTGAAAACTGGTTTAACTCAGTGGGAGACATCTGCCACACTGTAGTCCCATACCTTTGTCAAACTACACAGGTTGCCACAAAGTTTGTGCAGGCAGACTGCTGTGCCTCAGCAAAGCTTCATTAAATGTTGTAGGGTTATGAACAAGAGAAGAGCACAGGCCTTTCTGAACTGCAGTTTCTGAACTGCAGGACTGATGTTTCAGCTGTAAATCTTACCATTTTAGAACCATAGGTTCCAAGTGCTATCCATAACATAACCAGAGTCAGTTTTGCTTTTTAAGAAGTATTTGTGTCATTTTCTGTTTCTAGTCATAATCACACTGTATTTTAAGCACAGTGAAATTTTATTTGCCATTTAAAAATGTGCCTATGGCTAAAGTTACTGCATAAATGAATACACTTTCTTTTTCCTTTGACAACTACATCTATAGGGTCAAGTCTTCAGAAAATGATAGGAAAACCTTAATTCCCACTTACACATCCTGCCCAGCCTACTCACTGATAACTGGATACTGTAAGACCTTGACAGTACTAGGTATACTAGTTAAAGTATACGTGTGCTTTTATGGAAAAGTGGAATCTTCAATTTACATGCCTTCTTTGGTGTTTTATTTTGTACTTGTTTGTTTATTTTGGTTCTGTTTTTTGTTAAAATGTCACTTTCTCGCTCGCACTTTTCCCTCTCCTTTATGTCCCACATTCCCTTTCTACTAGGGTTCACTCTCATTAGAAGGATTAGAGGGAACTTCCTCAGCATTGTGGACTGGTAGCTGAAAGTCATCAAAGTATTTTGATTACTTCAGAGCAAGCAGAATATTGTTTATGGAGGAACCGTGTGAGTCCTTATGTACCTAAGCTGGGCTTACAGCAATCAGAGCTTAGGGTTGCAACTATGGTCCAAAGTATAGGTTGTACAGTATGTCACTAGATTTTCACCATATATCATATGCTAAGAGGAGGAAAGAGGAGGAAATTTCACTGAAATTGTCACACAGAATAATAATAATAATAAATAATCAGGTAGACCTTCCTTGTGGTAATACCAGAGTGCATTTCCCTGTACATGCCTACTGTTCACCTTCTCCTACAGATGGCTTTTTTTTTTTTTTTTTTTTTTTGCAATCTGCACTAGCCTTATCTAGCCAGGCAGTTTGAGCATTGAGAAGCTGCCTGGCAATTCCTCCTGTAATCCTGTTAAATCATAGCTAATACAAGTTGTTGCTTTGCTTTGACGAAGTCTGCAGGCATAACATCTTTTTCATACCATTACCCAGCTCAGAAGTACTTTTGGACATGTAAGCTTACCCTATTGCCTTGATGCACACAGTTAAGCATGCTTACTAGCATGCTTAGCCGACTAACTAAAAAACGAACAAACAAATGAACCCGAATTTTCCATCAGTTGATTCTACCCTAGAGAATTTTGTATAGATAAATATATGTATAAAGTAGTCATAATTTTACATAAAAATTTCAGAAAAAAAAAAACAACATGCAACAAGATGACCAAGGTACCTCTAACTGTTATCCTGAATCTTCAGCTACTAGATAACTAATAATAGTCATGTTACTATAAATATATACCAAATACTTTAACATCTTTTACAGCTGTGCAGAAATATGATAACAGAAATATGAATTATGCAGAAATATGCCAGCCAGTGATCATTCAGTGTTTTTTTGATACTAAAGAAAAATTTGGATATTTTTTAGCAAGGCTTTGAAAAGAAAATAAAAACAAATAAAAGTATGAAAAATTTTGGAGAGTTAGTCTTGGCTCCTGACTGGTCTATATGGGAAGAAGGAGATGGTCAAATATAGCATATACTTAACAGCATTAGCTTTTCCATTTTCCTGGCAGCAGTACCTACTGTGGGATGGCACTGGGTTTCCTTTCTAAAAGACCACTGACAACCATGCTGCCTAGCTGAGTTTTGCCTAAATGCGTGGATCAGACTAGCCATCATGTTATAGCACCTCAATGTTGGTGACTATGGGCCAAATTCAGTTCTGGTACTGTGGACTGTAGTTCTGCTGATGCACTCACAATTTACGTTGTGTTTAATTTTCAAGCCAGTGAGTGAAAGTCAGTGAGTGAAGCAATGTAGGGGCTGCTGGTTTTAGTTGTTCACATTTGCCTGTGAGAGCAAATCTGATTAAAAAAAGTAAGGTTCCAGTTAATTCTTTTTTTCTTCTCTGCTAAGTTCTGCATCTGGGAAGGAAGAGCTCCATGTATCAATATATGCTGGAAGCTGACTGTCCAGAAAGCAGCTTTGCAGAAAAGGACCTTGGGGTCCTCATGGACATCATTGAGCTGAACATGACTCAGTAATATGTCCTTGCAGGGGGAAAAAATATCTAATTAGTATGCTGGGCTGCATTAGGCAAAGTATTGCCAGCAAGTTGAGGAAAGTGATCTTTTCCCTCCATTCAGCACTGGTGAGGCCACAATGGGAGTATCACATCCAATTCTGAGCTCCCCAGTATAAGAGAGAGGTAGACATACTGGAGAGATTTCAATAAAGGGCCCCAAAGATGTTCAAGGGATTGAAGCATATCTCATGTGGAGAAAGGTGTAAAGAGCTGGGACTGTTTAGTCTAGAGGAAAGAAGGCTGAGAGGAGATTTCATCTATGCATATAAATACCCAAAAGGAGGGTGCAAAAAGGCGAAGCCAGCCTCTTTTCAGCAGTACCCAGTGAGAGGACAAGAGGCAATGGACACAAACTGGAACAGAAGAGGTACCACCTGAACACAAAGAAACACTATTGCATTTTGAGGGTGACTGAGCATTGGCACAAGTTGACCAGCAAGCCTGTGGAACCTCCATCCTTGGAGATACGAAGAAACAGTCTGGTCACAGTCGTGGGTAACCTGGACTGTGCCCAGACATAACTTCATTAGATCTTATAGAAAGAAATGCCTATTCTTGACCATTTTGAATGTGCTACTTGCACTTCATGTTCCTTTATACTTGCATTGGAACATGCAGTAAATGATCCTTTCCTATGCACATTTTCTGTGCTCCTCAATTTCATATATACTTTACATCTAAAAAAATACCTATCTTTCATCTCTTTCTCTGGATAAAGACATCAGGATTTTTTATGTCTTTATCAGTATATTGTCTTTTATTTGTTTCTCATATGGAAGGCATTTCATACCTCTTAGAATCTTTACTGCCCTTCTCTTCACTGAAGTTCTACTACATCATATTTGAAATGGAAGAATCAGAGCTGCCAGCAGTATTCAAGGTAAACAAATACCCTACATTGATCCTGTGACATAATATTTGTTTTTGTCGTTCTTGTTTTTATTCCTTTTATAATTCCCAACATTTGCTTTTATCTTATTTGCAACCACTGTGCACCAAACTGACATTCAGAACTATTTATTATAAACTGAACTTCTCATTCTTGGTGGTAAAATTCAACTTGGAGCCTATGCATTTCATACATGAATTTAAGACTCTTTCCTCCCATCTACATTTATTATCTCAAAATTTCATCTTCCATTTTATCACATGGTTGACTTAAAACTGTAAAATCCTTCTACAGATCATCACAAGCAGTTGTGCACATTATGGTCAGGAAACTTTTGTTACTTAGATATTACTCCCCCCCCCCCTTTTTTTTTTTCCAGTTGAGTTAGAAATGTAGTTGACAGCACAGGGCCTGACTGCAGATCATTCTGGGTCACCACTGCTGGAAAATTATTTTTCCCCACCCATGAACAACGAATGGGACAAGCAGAAAAGAGCAATCTATGACAGCTCATGCTTCTACTTTTTCAATACTTACTGAACTTGTGGTTGAAGAACGTATTTATTGCCCATGCTATCAGTTATTCATTGCCCTACAGCATCAAAGGAAATCTTGAGGAGTTTTGCAACTCAACATCTTTTATCACATATCCCTTCTGAAGACTCTCCTTGCAATGAAAAAGGCCACACAATTTACATCATAAGAAATAAAACAGTGAATAAGTGGTGTATATATAGACTGTATGATTAGTTTGATCTCTCTACAACGACCAGAATGAAAATTTGAGCCATGCTCCTAGGAAAGCAGATGGGTCCTCAATAAGCACCAGACATTCTCCTTGAACAACTCACAACCTCTCTGTTTCTCCTCCATCTGCTAAATGACAGGTGTGGCATCTAGCTTCCTTGGCAAAGTACTTTATGACACATTGATGAAAAACATTACAAAAAGCATTAAACAGCACTTCTTTCTAAGTGCTTGAAATGGAACATAATGAAAGTTGAATGAGGAATCTATCTTATTTATTGCTTATCCATGGCAGGTTAGATTTAGAGTCAGACACACTTTGTGTACTAAGTTAAAAATCTGTTATAGCTAGCCCCAATAAAAAATAAAACAAAATTTGACTGAACTGAAAAACCACAAGGATAATGAAAAGTAAATTATTTTTACAGTATTTACTCTTAAACATTCTCTCTGTCAGAGCAACACACACTTGATTATTATGGTTCCTCTAATCCTGGGAAACTTAGAGAAACATGAAACCTCTTCAACAACATGAAAGGGTGGGAACTGGGTAGATCTATATACAATTATAGATTTTTGCTAAGCAACCAATAAGGTCTGAAAAGAAGAGTCTTAAAACACCATATCAATTTTCTTTCCCTTTGGTATCATTCCTGTACCCAGCAGGTCTTGGAATTGTCTTTTGAGCTCAGGAGGCTCACTATCAATACAAACAATTACAATTAGAAATCCTATTAAATACCAGTGTTCTTACCGAGTCAGTCTCCAAGCACAAGTATATTCTAACAGCTGATTCACACTGAACTGTCTTTGGTCATCCTCGTACTGTAGAAGAGAAGTATATAATGAGGTATAATATTATGACAGGAAGAATGTACATTAGACAGATTTGCTTGGTATTTTCCAAAGTCCTGTTGTTCCAAGTTCCTGTTGTTTCAGGAACTCCTTCCTTACGGGATACATTGTTTTTTCAGGAGATTTTATTTGGTAGCTCTCTGATATTACACCAGCTTGTACTGAACAATTCTGTGAATTCGCCTTGACACATTCTGCTGAACAAACCTGTTTCTCTTCAGATGTACTCTCTCCTCCAGCCCCACAGATTTGTTTCCCTCTGATGTACAGATAGGCAGCTCATCCCATGCCAGACTTACATTGCCAGTGTATCAGGCCACCACCATGTCCTGAAAAACCTGACCTTTCTTTGACTTGTGATTGAGCCCAGATCCCTGTAACACACAGAGGAAAGTTACTGAAAAGCTTGTGACAAGCATGACCCCAAATTCACTGGTCTTGGATTACAATGGAATAATAGTTATGAACAAATATAACTTTGGGAGGGGTGAGGGAGAGAAGAATTATATAAGAAAACAGAAACAGCTTAGAGGCATCTAGTGGTGGAAAGCTCAATATGGATAAATTCACATAAATTCTGCTTTAGATTGCTATGTAAACATTTAGTAATAGTACCATTTAAATAGCATGATCTAAGCTAGATATTTTACAGATGTGCTGCAAAGAAGTTCCATCTGGAGTGTTACTATCTGTTTTATCACATAGTAGCAATAAGTTGAAGATGAATTAAACATATGAAGAAGGGGGTGAAGGTAAGAAAAACATTCTCATGTATTAAACCTCAAATGTACATGCTTGGACCTAAGCTCTAAGCTGCACTTTGTCTTGGTATTTAATCATATGCAAACACCTGTGTTGCTGATCTCAGTGTAGTAATGTGAAAGAGTTAAATTTTTACAGGGGATAAGACAGGGTAAGTATCTGGGGGTTAGGGAACAGGATGCATCTGGGAATAGACAGTCTCTCAGCTGATTTCAGGATCTGCCTCTGAACCTCACAGAAATGTTCCTACAAATATGATTGCAAGACATGCACAAATAGCTTATGTGTACCATCTTCTGTAGTGCAGCACTAATTGCACTGTGCAGAGCTCTGACCTAGTAACTGCACTTCTTGCTTACTAGTCAAAACTGTCTTTTGCCCTTACCTACACAGAGGTTTGGAGGTTCTTATCTCTAATAGCTATTAGGCCACTTAAATGCATGTTAGAGGACTGGTGTAACATCTTGGGCCTTGAGAATACTCCGTAGTGCTACCTTCCTATTCCGGGAACGAAGTTAACTCCAAATACTCAATTGTTGCATTCTCTAATGTGATTTGTATTTGCTACTTCTACACAGAACAATAGGCAAATCATATGCATCTTGACTCTCAGGAAATGATACTCCATTTTTTTAAAAAAGTCTTGTTATTCTACAGATGAGCGGTGTACATATTCAGCAAAATCTACTCTGCATTTTTATAATGTCACTGCATGCTTATCTGTCACACTATCACCTTTGGAGATCTTACAAAAAGCACAGCACATCTGAACTGAGTGGTCGACGAGGCTGGAGATACTGATCAAGACTGAGAAATAACAAACTTCCTCCTTGCTCTCATACATTGCAAAGACTAGAGGACAGGGAGGGATAAGCTTGGAAAAAATATAACACAGACTGAACAGAGGGAGCCCTGAAGCTCAGAGAGAAAGCAGATACGTGATTAATTTGAGCCAAAAGCTTTAGGGGATCTAATGGTCTGTGGCAGAAACGTGGGTGTAATGATATTATTTAGTACCTAAATACATATGGGAGATTATTATATAGAAGGCTGTCAAGTTATGAATATGCTTTTGTGATATTAGTTAAATTACAATGTTAATGGAGATTTCTATAAAGTAACATATTCGAAGTTCAACATTCTGAAGGATCCTGCAGATCACAGGTCAAATTCTCCCCAAGAGTAAGCACAGATTAACTAACAAAATTAAACAGTAGTTGCAGATATACATAAGATGGATCAGGAAAGCTTTATTGCATCTTAAAAGTCTCAACGTTCATGTCTTTAAAGAAAACACATTACCTTCCCATTTTTTTATATGAATTCTAAGGGAGGAAAATTTATTTTTTTTTAAATTGCCTTTAAACCTGTGACATTCAAATACATTTTACAACCACCAGAGCTGCAAGCTCCAGAGAAAAACAACAATAACAACAGAATTGAATTTGAGAGCTCTGCGTAGACTACCTCAGGTTCTGGAGTTTAGTGTGGAAGAGCAGGTCTTCACACATCCAGAGAAATCTATGAGGTTGGGTCCAGAGCAAAAGGAAATACTGTAGCTTGCAGTGCACCATAGGACGTGTCTACTCTGTTGGGTTTTATCTTGTCCTGACAGATCTGCTGGTGGTGCCCCAGCAGAACACAAGCAGAACACTTTCTGATATGAGTACTCTGTCACAGGCACGCCCTGGAGATGGAGGAAAACTTTTGGTCTATGACTTATGCCAGCTCAAGAGTTGTTCACGTTCTTTGCTATTATTAGTAGCCTGAAGTAACTTCATGGCCTGAAGTTTTCACAGCTGTGTCAGTTATCATAAAGTAGTGATCAATAATTCACTTGAACAAATCTTAAGATGTCACCCTTCCTTGTTAAACCCTATTGTACATTATTAATTACAGTTCCACAAATCCGTTGCAACAATAAATATTTTCTAATGGCCTGAACACTGCTAGTTTGTCTTCCAAGCTTGTTACCTGCCTGAAATAATGCTTGAAAGACTATTTTTGTTTGTTTGCTCATGATCATTCTATGTGGTAATTGTAACTATTTCCAAATGTGAAATGTCAGGAGCTGCTCAGTCTCTACTCCAGACCTCCACAATGCATTTCTGTATATTAATCCTCATTTAGACCTGTCAAACTTCAACAGAGATGAAAAAGACTTTGAACATATTAATAGGACATGAAGCATTTTACAGTAGCACAATTTCAAGGGATACTTAAACACAAGGAAATGGCTCCATTCTATCTGAGGTAGTACATTGTCCGTCTAAAAAGATGCAAACATGTAGATAATGGAAAAAATCCTACTTGTGATGAAGCACTGACTTCACTTTTCTCAGCTTATGCTTTGACTGTTCACACAACTCATTACATCTGGTAAAACATTAACACCAGTAACACTGGTGTATATGAAAATAAATATATTTTTGAACTTTCAGGAAGTATCATGGGCTGGCTGTTTTTAGCCTATCAATTCCTTTCTGGAAACAAGTGAGACTTTCGTTAGAAATCTGTAAGCATTCTTTGCTGACTCTTTCCTGGAAAGATTTATGCTTTACGTGGACAATAAGGATTTGGGGACAGCTCTGAAGAAATGAGTCTCTTAAATAGACAGAGCACTCTCTGGAAATGGTATCTGGATAAATTTTTCTGCTTCTATGCTATCCCACTGTACATCTCTTCTTAAACATCCCCCAGACACCAGGAAGTTAACATTTGTGACCCACTGCAACTTATGGAGGTCCTGCTTAAGGGTTGTCTCTTGGAGACCAGCTAGGATAAAATACTGAATAGGAGAGATATGGAGTGAAAACAAATCTGGCACTCATTATTCAGAGTATTGTAACCCATGGATACTGGGCCATCATTTGACAAGAGAACATTGGATTTTCTCCACATTCATTTTAATTCACAAGATTTCAACATGTGGAAAATAAATCTACAAGGTGCAGAATTTCCCACTGCTGTCAAGAGAAGCTCTTTGTTTATGTGGAATAAAATTGGGCTTCAATATGTTTCTATAATATCAATAATATAACCTTATGCTTTATAAGCTCTATTTGAAAGTTGAGTAGGAATCTGGCATCTTGAAGATTCGTGTCTTAAATGAGTTTTGTTTGAGTGTTAAGACTGTAAATCTCATGACTGTAAAACAAGCAAACAAATTTAAACTAAAGGTCATCCTTTGGATGAAAAGCCTGTGATTCCAAGTAATGCCCAAGGACAAATTTCTTGCTTTGACTGCTCAGTTCAAGACAATTTACTTTTTCTTAATACATCATAAAATGGAAAGTCAGCTCCGCATAAAATGAAAGCAAGCAAATATTCACCTTAAAAATGCTTTTCAGCTGAATTTATAAAAGAATTTCAAATGGTTACTGGCCAAAGTTTATAAATTTTCTAGCTTAAAAATAAATTGCACATTGCTTATAAGCATCCACTTATAATGGTTATTAAGATTAATAGTGAAATAATACCTATTTGCATATACAGACATATATTTTAAAATACGCATCCCGATTTCAACAGTGTAACATCAGCAACAATTATTATGAAGGCAGTCTCCAGATGGTGTTGGTATAGTGTTTTGCTTTCTTAGCACACAAGCAAGATTTTAAGTCTCAGAAGAGAACCCTGTACATATCATCATGCTCAAAAGCAAATAATTTCATTTGCTCCTTCTTGTTTTTTTTGGTTTTCTTTTTTTGTTTGTTTTTTTTTTTTTTTGCTTTTAATTGAAGACAGAGTATCTTGTAGAGACCCAGTCATTGGCTCACAAGTTTGAAGGGATTGCTGGCGAGTTGTCTGAGGCTCCCTCTTTTCAGTATGTTAGTGTAAAAAATACCTTCAGCACATGCTGTATGCATATAAGTGGCAAAATGACCGTGTATCAAACTTCTAATTTATGTCACTTAATTCTCACACAGAAAACATTGGAAACTTGTAGCTGCCCAGCAGAAGGGCTTGTAATATAATATTCCATTTAACAGAGGTGATGACCTAAAAGATGTAAATGACCTTTCCACCATTACATACACTTAGGCATGTCCATAATTGTATCTAATCACCATTACTTCACTCTTCTCAAGCCCATCTTTCTTTCTGCTGTACAGAAAGAAGTTTTCCCATCTCTTAACACAGGATGCATTGTCATATATTTTAAACCAAAAAGGACTATAACCACCATCTAAGCTCATTGTCTGGTTAATCTAGACAGTGGAAATTACACTGATTCCTGCCTTGATCTCAACAACAGTCAAATGACAGCAAGGTATCACAGATAATTTCCCAAGACAATGCTCATTCCAAAGATCTCTAGATGTTATTTTTGCTGCTGCAATATGGGGATAAGGTGAAAATAAACACGAGAGAGATGCTTGCTCACTCCCTTCTGAAGACATCAATTCACTCACTCACTCTAGACTGAGAGCAAGTATTTGGCAATTCATTGATCTGAATTATTTTTGAAGAAGTGACCTGGTGATGAAAACTTCTGTGCTTACTCATATTACTTTATTTTGAACAATGCTACACCAAGAAGAATCAAGGTTTTCTTAAGAACACATAAATGAATAATATTAGCAGTGAAAAGTGTCAATAAATGAAGTCATAGCTGTACCAACTACCATGGGATTATTCTGCTTTTATCTGTAGAATAGTTGAGATGTTAAGCAGAAAAAAAAAAATGTTTGGCCTTACTATATTCCTCTCTTAGTGCTTCATATGATAATGTTATATTGAACTTGATGTTACTTATGGTAACACAGCAGAAATGAAATGAACATCCCTATTCTTTTTTGTCAGAAATGTGTCACCTGACCCATATTTTGACAGACCTAGTTTGATAGCATACCTATACAAAGGCATCTGTGAAGAGCGTCAACACACTGCCGGTGAACACTGCCCAGAACATCAAAGTTTATGCCCTACTGAAAACTTTGTGTTAGAGGTAATTCAAGGTGGTCCACTGGGAATAAAGCTCACATTTATTACCATAGGTCAAGGTTAATAAAGCTCAGTAATCTGTTGGAAAGGTTGCTTAATATCAAATGATCTGAATAGAAATGTATCTGATTTTAAACTGATTAAAAAATATTTTCTCTAAGGATGTATGCATGTGTATAGACACACACATGTGTTCTAAGGCATCTTACACATGTACAAACACACTGAGATTCTGGCTTTTGTCAGCCTGCCTTGGTTTTCAGTGATAGTGACCAAAATACAGATATGATTCATTTTAGACAATACTTTGAGTGGTTTTCCCCAGTCATATTTATATAGAGACAGTCCAATAAAAACCACCATCACCACCAACAAACACTTCATTGACAAACTGAAATCATTATCAACATTAAAGTCTAATAAAAATGATTATTTCTATAAAGGTGGCCTTTCATCTTTTTCAGTTGTGTGTTCTCTACAGTGACATACTAGATATAAGCACAGGAGCAAAGCAGAGAGATTTCCCTGTACGTTTTAACTAGAGTTCAGCAATAATATATGCATACTCATGAAAGCAAATAACCTCTTTGATTATTACTGCAGGTTGCTACATAAAAGGGTTGGTGGAATTTTATTCCTTCAGACATGCTGAAAGAAAGTGGAGGAAAAAAAAGACATACCGTTCGAGCCAAACTTTGTTTCAAATTTGTGGTGACGTGTAGCCGAAGCTGAATGCAGGTGGTTGACTTGCGAAGACTCTCATGGCTGCCCAAAGTACAATTACTACAATTTGGGGAGAAAAAAACAAATGGTTATCTCTACATATCATTTCCCATTTTATTCTACCTCTCTCCTTCTCTTAAAAGCACTTGTGGAATAAATTATCAGTGCAAAGCAGACCGAATAATATAAAAACAAAGCTTGGTATCTACATCTGTGCAAACTGATGGGGTTTGGTCCTGGTTTGATTTCTTGTGAAACAACTTAAGAATCATCTCTTGATTGTAACTTTGACCGTTCTGTTCTGTAACAGAACAGCAATGAAACAGAGAAACAAACTGTACGTGCTCCCAAATCTTGAGACTGTCAATGTATTCTTCAATCCCAAATTAGTGCAAGTACACCAAGTATGGATGCATCACTGTAGGATGACTTGCAACGTTTGATACCCATTCTGAAAATCAAATATTAACCATAAGATTGAAAATCATATACATTAAGACAGCTGCCCCTTGATTCTCAAAGAAATCAAAGGTTTCATCCTGTGTAACTCACTTAAAGATGGTAAAAGAACCTGTGAGTCAGTCTTCCACTGCCTCAAATCACATGCCAGCTAAGGTCAGACATAGACCTCTACTCACTCAGCTGGAATGGTTCCTAAAACTACTCTGCTGGTCAAGGATGCACTAGCTTCCCATGACAGGGGAGTTCCTTATTCTTATCTGCCTCTTCAGAGCAGCTTCTAACCCACTTATAACTGAGAAGATGCCAAGAGTGATAATGCAGCTTTAGTTTACCACTCAAAATTTCTTGGATCAAAAATCATTTCAAACTTTACCTTCCTTTTCTTGTTTTAATCATGTGGAATAATGCAAAAATAATTTCATCGTTAAGGGTTTCAGTGTTAAACATATTTTTACATTAAGAAAAAAAATCCTTTGGAATTAATGGCTGTGAAAAATGACACTGATTTTTGCAAAGGCAAGTTCATCTCTAAGAAACCTTCTTTGGCAGGGTGGTTGGAACCAATGATCTCTCAAGGTTCCTTCCAACCCCTACAATTCTGTGATTCTGTGATTTCTTTCCACCTAAAGAGGTCTTTTGATGGAGAGTCTGAATGTCATGATTTTGGCTGGTATAAAGTTAATTTTTTTCACAGGTGCTTCTGTGTTGCTGTGTTTTGGATTTATGATGAAAAGAATGGAGGGGGGGGTAACACACTAATGTTTTAGTTGTTGCAGAGCAGGGCTCACACAGAGCCAAGGACTTTTCTGTGTCTCCTGCTGCCCTGCCAGCAGGGAGACTCGGGGTGCACCAGAGGCTGGCAGGTGACCAGGCTGACCGAAGGGACATCCCATACTATACAATGACATGCTCAGCAAGAAAAGCCAGGGTAAAGAATGAAGAATGTTCAGAGTAATGGCATTTGTCTTCCTCGTGAAATATTCCAATTGATGAGCCCTGCTTTCCTGGAAATGGCTGCCTGCCCATGGGAAGCGATGAATGAATTCCCTGCTTTGCTTTGATTGCACACATGGCTTTTGCTTTACCCAGTAAGCCACCTTTGTCTCTACCCATGAGTTTTTGCACTTTTACCTTTCTGATGCTCTCCCCCATCCCACCTGGGGAGAGCAAATGAATGGCTGTGTGGGGCTCAGCTGCCTGCTGGGGTTAAACCACAATGCTGAATAAAATTGTCTGGATTTGCTTCCCCAAAACTACCCCTGGCCCTATGAATGACTTAGAGGCAGGACTTGCATCTCGCACAGCAGCAGAAGTCCCTAGCAAAAATGAATGGTTAAATTTAAATAAATATGCTGTACATAATTGCCACTCAGTACAATTACAGGAAATTCATGTATCTCATAAACGTTCTGCACCTACCCTATGCCATAGGTAAGTAAAATACATACTTCCCATTAGAGATCACAAAGGGTATAAGTGTAAATGTGGGATTTTTTTTCAAACAGACATTAAAAGTTACGGAGGAAAAACCCATTTCCATCCTACAGGACAAATATCTAGAAGCAAGGTTATTTGATTGTGCTTCCATACATCTGCAAAATTGCTTGTTAATGACATAAAGTCCTTAACAGAAGTGAGAGACAGTTAACATCAACACAATCAAATAGTTGTAACTGTTGGAAAGTGTCTCACCAATATGCCTCAACCCTTCTCAAATTCTTTTACAAGCAGAAGCCCAAGTGACCAATTCACATTTTCTGGGACTACACCAACATAAAGATTCTTTTTTGTTGCTCCTCAGCTCACATTTGTGTTGTGTCTACCCAATTTGCTTTTTTTTTTTTTTTGGCAACTTCTTTCATTCCTCATTTCATCAAGTCTAACAATAAACTGACTGAAATAATGAATTTTCCTGTGATATTTATATCCTTTAGAACTGCCTCACACCAAAAACTTTTACCCTTATTTACCTATTATTTCTGATCTTTCCCACTTTGACCTACCTTAGGACATAGACACACATCTGTGAGACTTTACTCACTTTTTCCCCAGTTCCTCCAGCATCTTTATTCCCCCTGTACTGCCTACTTTACCCAAGTCAATGCTAGAAATTGGAATAGCTATATCAATTTACACTAACAGAACATTCCTTTGTGGTCATAATTTTATACCACAAATGTACAAAAAACATCTTTTACCAGTGTAATTATTCCACATCATCATGCTTCCAGGCAAAAATAGCTACATCAACTGAGGTTTAATTTTGTGGCTATAATTACACTTATGGTAGTGGCTTGCGTTAGCTCTGCTGTATCAGGCAGATACTATACATCAACAAATCCTTTATTGACATAGCAGTGTTGCCTGAAACACTGTAGTCAGAGGTACTGGCTGTACAGTTGATTTCATGACTGGGTTTTATTTGCACAAATGCAAAAAAATTTTTTTTTTTTTTTTTATAAATATTGTGACACAGCAGACTAGACAAAATGAATGAATGCCACCATAAAATGATGTGGAACCTGTCATAGACAAAGAGTGAACTACAAGAAATAGATGAGCAGCTTTGTCATGAATTGACAGATGACCTTCTAGCCATACCCAGGCTGAAACACACTACACAGCTTGGACTTTTGCAGACTACTGTTCTATCTGTACTATTGATATAAAAGTAATATAGCCATCTTTGGAGAATAGCATCTTAAATAGTAACTGGTTTACAGTGCTCTGAGCTCTGTAAAGAAAACAAAACAAAACTAAAAGTACATTATTAGCAGCTTTACCCCTATTTTTGCTGGAATACTATGTGGAAAATACAGCTTTGATGAAAGCTCCATGGTAAAAGGCAAAGTGATTGTCTTTAAGAGACAAGGTAATTAATTGGTCAAAGTGACTTGCCTGTGGTCCCACAACATATCAGAAGCAGAGAAGGGGAATATCCCTCACTCTCGTGATTCCCTCACCGCTAGTTGATTTTGCCTCTCCCCAGCAATGTTCTCTGATGTGCTATAAGCTCCAAATCCTAATGCAGATCCATCAGACTCTTTTTCTTAAGAAAAAAAAAAAAAAAAGACTTAGCTGAGCAGCATCTCTGAATGAGAAACTTAATCTGCAGCGACAAGAGAAAATAAACTTCATTTTTTACAAAGAACATATTCACCCAAAAGGTGCTGGCTTCTAATGATTCCAATCTGCATGAATATAACTCAGCCCACTCTATAATTAATAGCTTAAACTTCACTTTGAGTGAAAACCAATTCTTATTTAGGTCTCAATTCTCAGAGAATATAATTAGCAAGGCAAAAAAAAAATGTCATCAATAAGGTCACAGGCAAGCATGTGAGTATAAATGATAAGCATTTAGATTTTTCTATTCCATACTCCTGCTCACTATGTTAGCTGAACTGCAAAGCAGTAAGGTAACTATGAAAATCACAGAGTGCGGATAGAATGTAGATGGAATTAAAAATACATATGAAATGATATTTTTAAAAAATCTGATACCTTCCAAAAAATAATTAGAAATAAAGCTTACAGCTATCCTTGGACAATATTCCTTTGCTGGGTCTGCATTGCAGCTCTCTCTTTACTAACAACAGCCAGATCAATAAACAAAACAAAACAAAAACAAAAATTGAAATATATTTTCATGTTCTTTGTTTTATTAGGCACTTCAGGATGCTCCGAGGTTCTGGTCTGAAGCTGTAAAGGTAAAAAAAAAAAAAAAGAAAAGAAAAAGATTGATTCTTTGCTGTCACATGGCAAGATATGTCTTTGGCTTGCTGCTGGCATTGACAACTTGGTAGTTATTTGACCCTAGCTGCTTAACCCCAATGTAATTTATTTTTATATGATTTAAAGGCAGATGTAGAAGTCTTGGATGAAGGGATGACAAGGGGAGGATTTTCAGAAACAGCAGGTATGTAGCCCACCAAAAAATCAAAGATGATTATAAACAGGACAAGTGTAAGGGAGTGGAGACCACACACACAGCTAGGAAATCCAGAGAAGAAAGGTAGAATTAATCTATACTTATGAAATGATACTTATGAAAATCAGAAACTTCTGGAAATAGTGGTAAAAATTGATGAGAAAGATTTTCACTCCTCTCTCCTTTTAAGGACGAAGATTCTTTTAAAAGTCTCCAGATGCATTTAGACTGAACATGGAGAAAAGGAACTGCAGGAAATGAGTTGGAGAAGATATTAACATACTCTTTACAGTGACGGGGTAGGGAGAAGGTAGTAATGACTACTGATAGCACTCTATCAACACTGTAAGAAAAGCCTGTAGGAAAGGGAAGTGTAGGAAAAAAAAAAAGAAAGCCTGCAGGTTGAGGCAACGCCAGGATTTCTGATCAGTAAATAAAATGACCTTAAAGACCAGAAACCAATGAGGTTCCAAATCAGAATTTCACAGATTGCTTTATAAGTTATGGACTGAACTGCAGCCTATACGCAGGTTTCTGACTTTTTAAAAATGTGGCTGTTTGAAATCTGAACTCACACCTTGTGTGAGTCAGATCACATGTGAACTCAAGGATATCACCATAATAAGGAAATAATGGATGATCACAGAATCACAGAATTTCTAGGTTGGAAGAGACCTCAAGATCATCGAGTCCAACCTCTGACCTAAAGCTAACAGTCCCCACTAAACCATATCACTAAGCTTTACATCTAAACATCTTTTGAAGACTTCCAGTGATGGTGACTCCACCACTTCCCTAGGCAGCCTGTTCCAATGTCTAACAACCCTTTTGGTAAAGAAGTTCTTCCTAAGATCCAACCTAAAACTCCCCTGGAGCAACTTAAGCCCATTCCCCCTCATCCTGTCACCAGGCACGTGGGAGAACAGGCCAACCCCCACCTCACTACAGCCTCCTTTAAGGTACCTGTAGAGAGCGATAAAGGTCACCCCTGAGCCTCCTTTTCTCCAGGCTGAACAAGCCCAGCTCCCTCAGCCGCTCCTCGTAGGACTTGTTCTCCAGGCCCCTCACCAGCTTCGTCGCCCTTCTCTGGACCCTCTCAAGCACCTCGATGTCCTTCTTGTAGCTAGGGGCCCAAAACTGAACACAGTACTCGAGGTGCGGCCTCACCAGAGCCAAGTACAGGGGGACGATCACCTCCCTAGCCCTGCTGACCACACTGTTTCTGATACAAGCCAGGATGCTGTTGGCCTTCTTGGCCACCTGAGCACACTGCTGGCTCATATTCAGCTGACTATCAACCATCACTCCCGGGTCCTTCTCTGCCTGGCAGCTCTCCAACCACTCATCTCCCAGCAAATGATGAAATTGATGAAATCTTGCAGTGCTGACCATAATCACAGAATCACAGAATTTCTAGGTTGGAAGAGACCTCAAGATCATCGAGTCCAACCTCTGACCTAACGCTAACAGTCCCCACTAAACCATATCTCTAAGCTCTACATCTAAACGTCTTTTAAAGACCTCCAGGGATGGTGACTCAATGGTCACTAGCACACAAGTATTTGCTCCTCATCTCACTGAAAACTAAATGGATTTTGGAAATCATCAGGCCTTTCAGGTGCTTTTGCAGAAGGCACATTAAGGTGATCATAGGTGATCATTAATACAGTCAATTATAATAGTAAATGAAAGTTTTTGACAGATCTTCACTTGTGTGGTTCACTAAACCACTATTCTGAGAACAATTCACCATGTCACTGTTTTGGTTTCACTTTTTTTTTTTTTTCTGGATTACGATAAAGCAGGAGCAGCACAGTATTAGTTCCCTTTGCTGTCTCATAACTTGGGGAACTTCTACTGGAATTCATCTCTGACTGATTTCCAAGTACTCTGCTAGGGAAGAACTCTACAAAACTATATCAATTTTCTCTGTTAGCAACATAGTGAGGAAAGCAATTTGCACTAAGATAGCCCAAACATAAGAAAAAATTCACCCTGAGGCAACTCCGCAGGCTGTGTTAAGCTACCCAAGGGATGAGTTTGGTCTGGGGTTTCAAATTTCAGACACAGAACTCTGATGAGGAAGCAGGAGAAAGGGAGCTGAAAATACAGCACAGAGTAGAATTACAAACTGCTGAGGCCAGAAGTGCAACTCAATCCTTTCTGCACAGCAGTGAAGGAGCAAAGCAAAGAAGCTGAGGACATTATTGACCTTGTTTCATTGCTAATGAGACATGCAGAGATTCTGCAAATGCAGGAATTTAAGTAATCCACTATTGATGAGTTCTGCTCAACAGTGAAAATAACCCTATTTAGAACATACTGTACACTGTACTGAAATGCACTGAGCTCACCCTCAACACAAAGACTCATTATTTCCATTTTCTTTGGAAATTAGTATGAAATCAGAAGAGACTTGGAAAAAAAAAAAAAAAAAAAAACAGGAAAAAACAGCAGCCTTGGCACTAGCCTTCTTACATGATCAGATCTATGTACAGATCTATGTACAGCCTCTCTGCGCAGTGGTTCCAGTGGTGCAGTGCTTCAGACAGCTCTCTGTATACTGTATATCTGAGAGCTTAAGGAGTGGACTCAGAAATGTTAAAGTCTCCACCTTCAGTTGCAAATTATAATTGACCATAAACATCTTGACCTCTGTACCTGTATAAGGGCAGAAGTATTCAAGCTATTCAACAACAAAGCTAATTTGCACAGTGTGACACAACTTGCTCTGACAACTACATTACTTTCATTACTGAAGCTGGCTTGCTTTAGGCTAGTTCAGGTAATCTTTACACTATACTGAAAATAAGATTGCTTCTAAAAGTTTCCGTTTCAATTACAGACATACAGTATTTTAACACAATGTTATGTCTCTAACATATGAGCTGTGACTCCTGCAATACCAGCTTAACATGTTACCACAGAGAATTGCCAGCTTCTCCCCCTCTGCTAAAGTCACCATTCCTTTAGCAGAAGCTGACATCAAGAGCTTGCGCTTCAAAAAAAAAACCTGCTCACTTTTCACAGAATCACAGAATTTCTAGGTTGGAAGACACCTCAAGATCATCGAGTCCAACCTCTGACCTAACACTAACAAGTCCTCCACTAAACCATATCACTAAGCTCTACATCTAAATGTCTTTTAAAGACCTCCAGGGATGGTGACTCAACCACTTCCCTGGGCAGCCTGTTCCAATGCCTAACAACCCTTTCAGTAAAGAAGTTCTTCCTAACATCCAACCTAAAACTCCCCTGGCGCAACTTTAGCCCATTCCCCCTCATCCTGTCACCAGGCACATGGGAGAACAGGCCAACCCCCACCTCGCTACAGCCTCCTTTAAGGTACCTGTAGAGAGCGATAAGGTCACCCCTGAGCCTCCTCTTCTCCAGGCTGACATCTGAATTTAAGATGCCAGTGGGTGAGAAAAAACTAGCTGAGTCCAGTAGTGTTTTCAACCACCAGAGTTGTTTACTTGAATGAATATTAATCAAAGCATTTACTTCCTAACTTGTAGACTATATACATTCAGAAAGACCTGTTTGTATGTATAATATGATTTTCCTTCAACTTGCAGTCAGTACAAAAGTTTTAGCTTCATTTCCTTCACTACTGCTGCAACTGGGTATAAAGAAAAATTACCTGCTAAGCAGCTGTGTTTCATACTGTTTCTCATCTCTTTACTGTTTTTTCCCTTTGAAGACATGAATACTCTCCTGTGAGACACTGGAATTTAGCAGCATCCTTTTAAAACAGATGAGAAAGACCAGAGGACAAAGGAATGGAACAAAATATTCGAGGCTTGATGAAGCTCATGTAAAGAAGCCAAGATTTGCATCCTTGCTCTGGACTACACAATAATCTCTGTAGAACATAATGCAAGTGCCATGTGATCCAGGAGTTAAAGGAACAATATACTCAGTGTTTGGAACATAATGCTCTTACTTTCACCATGGTTCTGGTTACATTGCACATAAGCAGAGGTTGTTACTTGCACAGCTTATATTATGGAATACATAATCAATACCACCTATTAATGAGATACTTACTTTTGTAAGAATTCATCAGACCCACAAACACTTAGAAGACATTCTTCTTGGACTGGGTATTGATTTGTGCAACAGAGGATCTCCGCAATTAAGTTGTGAGTAATACAGCCAGCTGTAAATAAAGATAGAAAGAAAAATAGTAGCTTCCAGAATTCCAGGTTATATTCTTGAGAAAAATATGAGAATTTCTTTGTTCACTACTGCTGCAGACTAGCTCCATCAAGAGGAATTAGAACAAGCCACATCTGATTTTACTTAATTTTGCTTTAAATACTCTACTAGTCATAGAATATATGTTCATTTATAGGAAACTGGCTGTTTTTTAGGTAGCTGGAATGGAGAGCTGAGCAATTTTTCCAGGTAGGAAGGAAGAGACCAATGGTTAATCATTTCAAATCTATAAATACTGAGTCATTTTCCTGATCAGTGTTTTGGTACATTGCCCATACGTGAACATGGTCTAATGCAAAAGTTGACCTTTTGCTGCACAAGACACAAGTAGGCTCCAGAATTTTACTTCTCATTGTATCTGTATTTTCTTAGCCATAACGAAGAGGTAAATTAATGTACAAGCTATATGCTTTATACAGTCTGCTCTTCAGAAGTACTCCATCATTTTGACAATTTTTTCCACAAATATTTCAGCTTTTAAAGCCATTTTCTAACCCTTCCAATATACTTCCTCTCTTCCCATTTCAGAAGAACTGATCAAAAACTAGAAAAGAATAGCTGCATAATCTGGCAGTCAAATTGCAAATGTGTCTGATAAATCCAGTCTTTATAGGTATGCCATGCATACTCCACCACCACTGGTGCTTCAAACCTGAGATAACTCTCTTCAGCAGAAACAGTATCTGACTTTTCAGTGAAAAGTTTTCTTATAGTGTACCAAAATGTTTTCACAGTGCAAGATAAAGTCTGAACTTCCTCCAAAATTCTTAGGCAATCTCACTATCAGCAAATCATACTACAAAAGCATATAAGTAGATTTTTCTTTCAGTATTTCATTTGTGTTGTTTCTTTATTGCTTCAAAATTAACGGCTGCAAGAGCTATTAATAGAAGGTTTAAGTAAACTTTTTGACATAAAAATAAACTTTTGGACATAAAAATGGAAACTACCCACAGTTAAATAAATTTCTACAAAAATTAAACATGTAATCCACATTTGAATGTTGACTAAATTACACTGCTCCAGATTCAGGCATGAGTTTGAAACTGAGCCTAACCAACCATTTTAATTGGTTTTATTTTTATATATATTATTATTTATTTATTTTTATTACCAAAGTAACCTAGAAGCAGCCAATAATGCTGGCAAATCTGGTCCAGAGCTGTTACACCACTTGGTTTGTTTTAAAACAAACCAAGAAATGCAAAACTATTTCTGAAGGGAAGTTTAAGGGACTGTGATACTGAAAAATCTTCAGAGAACAGCTGACATTTTAAGGGAGACAGAGTTGGTTACTATATATAACTTTGCTTTGTTTTTCTCTAGGGAAAAAGCAGAAGTGTCAACAGATTCAAAAGTTATTTCTGAAAATTTTCATTTTCTTCACAAAGACACTTCTCTTTAGAAAACCATTTTGATTACACAGTTTTTACCAGCTATACTGATATCGTGTGTCCAGCCCTTTGACAACTCACTGTCTTAAGTAACTCCTAATAGATGGTTTGACATGTAAACTGCAGTACTTGTTTGCTAAATTTACATGCACCAGAGAAAGGAGAATGGTACAGAATTTTGCATTAAAATCATAAGATGCACATTGGTCAAGTCACACATTGGAAAAAAAAAAAAAAAAAAAGGAAACTTGCTAGTATCATTCATAAGCACTCCATAGATTTGTTTTCCTTCCCTTGCTTTGCCAAATGTTTTTTTCATAACTTAACAATTCTTTATGCCCATTATGTTAGATGGGACAAAACACTGAACTCCCCCCTGCTATGAATGTATCCTGTTGTTTATTAAGCCTGTAAGCAAGTTCATGTTAGGGACTATTTTCTTACATTTCCATCAGTTTTAGCTGTGACTTCTGAAGTATTTCTGTAAATAAAGTTGCACAGACTGACAATCTGAGCAATCTGTAAGGTAAATGATGCTACATGATAAACATTTGCCAGTTGTTAAAACTTCTGCATTACAGGGGATTTCAGTGTCGATCTTTTGACTATCTGACAGAAATGCTGGAAATATTTTCTGTTCCACGTGTCCCAGGACCTTTGGCCCTTCATTTCATGGTATCCAAAAAATAGTGATTCAAGACAATTCAAGTTAATACTTTTCCAGGTTTTCTAGTAACTGTGTAGGTGCTCTGAATACAAGTAACCAAACTTGTATGAATAAATGTGGAAACCTTTTCTAAAGTATTTATAAATATATATGTTTTAATATATGCTGACTGACATTCTATAGAGCTTTGGATTTTCAGCTTTCAACCTGTCAAACAAACTAACACTCACCTTGTTAGAGTCAAGTAATTCTTTGACAACTGAAGAAAAGATTCATACACAAAAGACTATCGTTTAATGAAACAGCACAGGGAGGGGATTATTTTTTCATTTATTTCATCTCTACATATGTGGATTAAGACATAAAAATTACCAGATCTGTAATCAAAAGTCCTGCCATTCACCATGGATACAGGATATACTGGGGTAGTGACAGCTTTCCACTAACACTAGTGATCAGGTTGAGAGGGATATCAGGAAGTCCAGTCTAGTCTAGCCTCCTGCCTGAAGGAAGGTCAACACTGAATTCAGACCATCTTACTCTGGGATATCTCCTGTCAGATCTTGAGAACCTCTAAGGATTCAGACTTCATGGCTTCTGTGGGCAAGCTGTTCCAATTCTCAATTACTCTAATTTGTCCTTATCTCTATCTTGAATTCCTCTAGTTTCATTTTATGAAAATGTACTTCCCCTGACTTGGTCATAACCTTGGTTGCAGAGTCTTAATGACCACACTCTTATGTCTTGGATTTAGCAACAGAGTGAAGGATATGAAAAGTTCCATGACTAAGTGGTGGATACCCCCTACCTTTTAAATTACGCACAAGCTTAAATTCCTTAAGAATTGAAGTCTGAATATTGCCCACTTCTGAAACTGCCAGAATTGGTCCTGATTGTGATTTAAAAAAGTAGAAATCTACATGTTAGCAAAGTTGGTTATGTAGTGTGATTTTAATTTTACAGCAAATATGTTGAATGAATGAGCTCAAGATTCATATAAGGTTTACCCTCCAAGTATTTTTCCAGATAACAAATGCATTTTGTTATGATCTCAACAGAATGGAATCATAGAAGGATGTGGATACCTCAATCACTTACCATGTTTTGTAAGAAGCAGAGGATATGGTGAAGAATCTGTCCAAATGCTGATTCTAAATCTTGATTCACCAAGAATATGGTCTGGGAACTTTGTTGTAACACTCCAGATTTTCCCAGTGTTTGTCTTCAAGTCATAAGCAGGATAGGCATTTCTGATTCTGAAAGAGCACGATGAAATTATGCCTAAATAGGTATGCATTATGAGAAAGAAAAACAAAAAATCTACAAGATACTGATAATATTATTTAGAGAAGTATTAGGAATAAAATCTGGTGTAGAAGGTAAAATGTTTTCATACATTAATCAGACAACTACATACCACTTAACATACATATAACTACATCTTATATGTACACGTAATTAAAAAAAATCAGTAAAATCTTCATAAATTTCACAAAATCACTGCTAAGTATAACCTCAATGAAGCCATTAGGAATTTAAATGCAAACTTCAGTGTACTGTGAAGAAAATAATTTGAGTACAGCAGAAATGAGTGTTCTCAAATATATGCTTTGATATTTAAAGTTTTAACATAAAGCTTACTGAGAGCACATGCGCAAACAGCTGTGACCAGGACAGCTGGTCAAAATGAATACAGGAGGGTGCTTTCTATGCAAAATCTTAAGTCCCTGTTTTCACTCTGCTCTAGGATCCAATCTGAAATCTTCATTACTAAAACCCAGGACATTTATGTAAATGTCTTTAGAGAGCAATAACTGTTACAGTCACTCTGTCCCTCTGATCTTATATACCATTACCTATAAAATAAATTGCCCCTCCTCCTTCCAATTACCAAAGACTTGCAGAAACTAATTTCTCCTGAGGTGCCGTTTTCTAATGAACACTAGTCACAGGTATTATGGCTGTCAGCTGAGATTAAACTTGCTCTTAAAGCAAATACACTTTGCAGCTGCAGGTAAGGGTACATATTGTACCAGCTGAAGCTTTACATTTCACTAATTGGACTGAATATTTTGGCAGCAAAACTCAAACATCCTGTACTAAGCATCCTGCATTCTTTGTTGTTTGTTAGTTCAAGCAGCATTTTGTAGTATATGAGTTGGCAGTGCCTTACACAGTCTCTGACTACAGTATATTTTGAGCTATGGTTCTCTCACATAAAGTTCTTCATTACTATGCCCTCCTGCCTCAGGGTGGCTACTCAAGTCTCAACAGCACAAACTCTTCTTTTATGCCGTATATTTCTATAGCATGAGAAGAAGAAAAAATTGGGGTGGGAGGAAGAAAGGAAAAAGCCTATGCTCCCAAAATTAATAATCCAATGAAGCGGCCCATTTCTTATAATGAAAAGCCAGGGGGCATGATGTTTCAGTGGGCTGAGAGGAAATGAGGCTTGACAATACCTCCAGTACATAAGATAGATTTATACTCATAGTAAAAAATCATTATACTACAGAGGCTGCTTTGGTGACCTGTGTAGTTGATGTCAGTCTATTTCTTTTTTGAGCAAGGTACACATAAAGCTTTCTCCAAGCACCAAATTTCCTCTTGTAACTTATTTCCATAAGAGGGCCAAAGATGGCTTAAGACAGAAAACTTCGCTACCTGTTTTCCAGCAGCAAACTAATGGATTATGTAGACATGCAGGGCACACATCACATCCTCAACTTACCGGCAGGCATTTCAAAACTGAGTAAACCTCATCTTCTTCCCTAACTTCACCTTGTCTATATTTTAAGATAATATGGAGACATAAATTTGCTTTTTATGCCTTTTAGATAAAAATGCATTTGGTTCCAGAGATGTTTATTTATGGCCACCTATTGTTTTCAAGTGATTAAAGGGCTTCTGGTCTGAGCTGTTAGGCAAAACATGGTCATTCCAGAATTTGGAAAGTTTTGGTCTTCCAAGGCATAGTTGTAGAAGTATTACATGAAGAAAATCTCATGCCACGTTCTGCGCTGAAACAATTCAACATATGCTGAAAGTACTAACATTTATAGGGATTTGCTACTTCACAGTGCTATGTATTTCTCTGTTTCGCAGAACATATATTTGAAATCAGTAGGAGCTGGAGGATCTTTGCATTTTGTAGCATTGAACCCTGAGATTGTCAGCCTGGCCTCTTCTGATATCAAACTGGCTTTAAGATGTATTCTGAAGCCACCTATGGGTGAGCGTTCACTGTAGTTATGTCCACAATTGTAAAGGAACATGATAAAGGATTTTGAAAACACTTTTAAAGTTAGGTACGTATACATTGACATGTTGCAATTAGAGACTGCTACCTCTACAAACATTACCTAAAGAAAAACAGGTTGGGTTTCTATTTGAGCTACATGTTGGAGCTGCAAGTTTGCAGGACAGAGTCTGAATCATACATCTTATTTCTGATGTATAAAACTGACAGTTATTGAGATTGTTTGAGGACTGAAAGGATGCTCATTTGGCAAGACTAAGAGACTAGTTATTAGTAAACTTATGATTATTTTTTTTCTGTTACATTTTATCCTGAGAATACTTTTCTCATTAGATAGAAGGAAAGCAAAGGCTGTTTCTATTTTCCTTTTAAAAGAGTATTTGCCAGTGATGCATGCTAAAAAAGATATTTCAAAACAGAAATGTCTTAATACTAAGACAGGAATGTCTTAATACTTAATACTAAATGTTTTTTTAACCCTGTAAATAAAATTATTTATTAAAAAAAAAAAAAAAGCTTTTCCTATAATTAGAGTGTTAGAGTGTAAAGTCAATTGTAGAGTGTTTGGACAAAAATCTAATGCTTTTGAGGAAAGCCCATCATGTGGAACATGCGTCTGGTGTTAGTGAAAAAAAGGGGAGGGGTTTAGACTGAGGAACGTGGGGAGAAAAAAAGAAAACTGAGACATATTTGATTAAGTATGTTTTGAAGCTGACCATTTACTCTATGAATCTAAAATATATTTGCTATTAATTCCAGAACAATATCAAACTGTATTTTTTCTTTCTTTTAAGAGCAGCAGGCTTGGATGACCTTAAATACTGTCAATTCATTAAAGTCTATTTAAAAAAAAAAGAACAAAAATCCCACAATTTTCCAGCTACTTTTCTGGGGATAAAAAAATAACAACACACACACAAAAAAAACACAACAACAACCCTCCCCCACCCCCTACAACACATGTATATGTGTAGCACATACACATGCATTTGTGCTAACTACTTGATAGCATGATCAGTGAATGTCTACAAAGGGGAATGAAGCTACACAGTCTATAAATATGTATTTCTTAGTGGTGTTAGATTTCGATACAATTTTTCTGACAAAATTAAGGAAGTAAAAAACAAAACAAAACAAAGCAAGAAAACAAACAAACAAAAAAAAACACACATGCACAAGTTCTATCCCATTAAGCCACACTATTAACTTGAAACTGTAAACAATAATTAAAGGATTTTTTTTTGCTTGATAAATCCAATACCTCATCAAGATATTATATAGTAAAATTCTGTTCTCAGTCAATCAGTTCTCCCAGTTCTTTTTTCCTGCTCTGAGCTATGTAAGGATTGATATTGTCCAAGTAAATGACAAAATAGATCTTAATTTTCACACACATTAACACTAAAGATGTACTTATCATTGATAAAGGTGGCAGAAAAGGCAGAAAATATTATTGGAATTAATATTTTGTGGATTTTAATCTTTAAACCAAAATTAGCAGTGTTCCTGCATTTAAGCTGATACCAGAATTAAGACACTGTTCAGGAATGAAGGGCTAACCAATCCAATTAATATAAATAAGTGAAATGTCACAGTTGGCTGAATAATTTTTTTTTCTATACTTACTCCTCCACTGCATTGCAAAAAGCAACCGTGTTTTCATTACTCCCTTGATTTGCTTCAACCAGCTGGATAGACCAACCTGTAACCTAAAAATACCAAAAGGAGACCAAAAGACAATTATTTAGACAACATACACATAAGGAATGTAAGACTAAACTTGCATTTGGTTCCATGAGAATGAAGTTTTGTATCTTATCATCCCTTGCCTGATTTAGTGGAGTGCCAAATAAACACAAATAACACCATTTGACTGCACTTTTAATGTTTTCAGAGATAAAACAGAAAGTCACAAAGCATCAGCTGCCCAGGTTTTAATGATTTTTTTTCTTCCTTGAAGAAAATAAAGATTTCCAAGACTTAAAATAAAGCTTATGCTGATGTGAATTTTAATTCTTTTTCTGTCTTTCTGCCCCTAATGGAAGCTCAGGATTTCATCAAGCTCTATAAACGTTTCAGGTAAGTCCCCAAGAAAGACAGGAAGCTAGTGTATTCTTTCTGAAGATGAAAAATCCCCTGATGCTTTCCCTGAAGTTGGTCTGAGCTGCTTTTTTTTTGGGTGGAAGTATCCCCTTGTGTGCTTGCTGTACTACCCTTCCATTAGAACATAACCCCCAGGAGAGTGCTACATCTGCATGCCCCTCCTACTGTTGTACATACAGACATATGGACTCAAGGCTCAGCAAAGACATCAACCTTTAAACCCCTTCAGAAAGAGAAGCAACTAATGCCATGGCACAGAAGTAGAAACAGATATAGTGAAAGATGTATTTTCTCATTTTAATAACATCAATGAATTATACAAAATTATATAGTTATTATTAATTTATAAAACCTTACAATTACACCCTTCCCCCCCCCCTCCTTTTTTTTTTTTCTTCTTCTGGAGAAGGAAGTACAATATGCCTGAAAAAGTGCAGGCTGGGAAAATTTTAATTACAGTTAAAAATGGGCTGAGTATAAAATAGGAAAGACCTATGGGGAGCTGACTAGTGAGGAGACCACAGCTACAGAACTGAATGCTCAGAAGTTACAAACCCTTAATAGGTGCTGTCAGTCTTGAAAATATTAGATACAATGAGTCCTGTTAACCACATTAACCATCCTGACGCTCTCCTGCAGGAGACAGAAGTGAAAACAGAAGCTCTCTTCCTCTCTGTACCTTTGCTGGCAACATTTCTGAGTGAATCCTAAAGGCAAGCATATCCTGTGTTGACTAGCAGTAGTCTACACAGAGGGAATGATATACCATTGCTAACTAACTCAAATCAGTTCTTGGGGCAAAGGTATATACAGACACATAGTTCTGTATTGGGTTTATGTGGCAAGGTTTTGGTAGCAGGGGGGCTGCAGGGGTAGCCTCTGTGAGCAGAGCCCAGCAGCTTCAGCCAGCTCCAAAAAGACTGCTGGCCAGAGTCAGGGAGAGGTGCTGGTTGGGCCTCTGGGAGAGCAGATTTAAGAAAGGGAAAAACAAACAAACAGCAACACCACCACCACCACCAACAACAACAAACAAACAAACAAACAAAAAACCTGCATAGTAGCACCTGGGAGAAAGGAGCTTGTTTTGCCTGTGACAGTAATTGGTGAGCAATCTTCCCTGTCTTTATTTCAACCCTTGAGCCCTTTTTCATTGTAGTTTCTCCCCCTCTTCCTTCAAGGAGGGAGACTGAGAGAGCAGTTGTAGTAGAGTTTAGCTAGCCATCAGTGTGAAACTTGTACAAGTTACCACTGACGAATCGTGGGTGAGAGGTAAAAGAAATTTATTTTTGTCATTTCTGTTTTCAGTGTCCAGAAACTTTAATTTCTTCCCATTGCATATAAAGGGATCATATTAATTACATGATGTGTTGGGTCTGTCTGGGATGGAGTCACCTTTCCCTGCAGCAGCCCACACAGTGCTGTGCTCTGCACTCGTAGCTAGAAAAGCACTGATATCACTCCAGTGTGGTGTGTATTGCTGCATAGTACTGGCACAGCATCAGGACTCCTTCCAAGCCCCCAGGAGACAGCAGGCTGGGGATGGGCAAGTGATGGGGAAGGGACATCACTAGGGCAGCTGACCTAAACCAACCAGAAGGATATTCCATAACACCTGATGTCACACTCAGCAATAAAAAGAGGAGCTCTTGTAGGGGGGGGTGCTGTCCTCCTAACAACTGCTACGCATTTTGAGGCCCTGCTTCCCAGGACGTGGCCAAACATCTCTTGTTGATGGGAAGTAGAGAACAACTTTTTTTTTTCTTTCGTTCTTTCTCTCTGTGCTTCTGTGCAGCCTTATTGTTCTTTTTGTTTCTTTTTCTCCCCATTCTCTTTCCCTTTAAATAAATCATTCTCATCTCAAGCCTCGAGCTCTTTGTGTTATATTTTCTCCCCCTTCCTCTTTGAGGAGGGTGGGAGTGAGAGAGTGGTTGTGGTGGAGCTTGTCTGCCCACCTGAGTAAAACCATCACATATGATCATATTATTTTTCCATAGGACTCTGGTCTCCACTCAATGCAGAGATCTGAAAGTGTACAGTGAACGAACAGGTAATTGCAGATCAAGAGAACTGATGATAACAGGGATAAAGTAACAGAGTGCATCCCTGGAGAACTGGGATCTTACTTTTCACTCATCCATAGATTTCTAACATCATGCTAGTCAAGTCACCTGAACCATCCTTCCTAAACACGAACACTAATTGTGCGTGCACTCCTCATTTCTGAAGTCCCCAAACTGAAATCATGAAGTTTGGTCTGATGGCTGGACTTCCATGAAATGAGCATTGCTAGTTATCCTGTAAACATTAGATACTAAATAACTTAAGTGGCCAAATCTACGGGATACTTTCAATGTTGTCCTTTTTGCTTTCTTTCTAGTATGGAAAAAAATAAAATATCTTCTCACAGAGAATATATAAAAACAATTTCTTCGTTGTTTTTGAACATCTTAGTGGTGACAGGGCCACAGAAAATTAATGATGGCTTTATTACATAGGACATATTTCAAATAACATGCATTAAAACAAACAAACAAACAACAACAACAAAAAAAAACTAAGGCCATACAACTGCATCCAAGAGCTAAGGGTCAGATTAGTAGTAAAATTTCAGTAGTATGAATATTTCAGCTTGTGTACTTATAACCTATCTCAATACTAAACTCCATGTTTCAGCATCCTTTCCATTTCAGGTCCATCCTCAGCCCTAGTTCTCAATTCCTACATGTATTATTCAAATACATCATTCACATGTCCTGGACTTCACAGATCCGAACTGTACTCATTCACTTTCTGTGAACAAATTGTGGTGCTCCACTTTGCCACCATTCTGACAGTCTTACTCAGCATTTACCCTGTTCCTCTGCACCCATTCTTATCCTCTCTGAAGTTCCCAGAGCAGTAGCAACGGTTTTCCTCTTCCCAGACTTTTTTACACTTTCCTCTCTCATTTTTTTTTTTGCTTTTTTCACCTACTTTCTCTTTCTTACCATCTCAAGGTTCAGTTGCCAGCCCCTTGCCTTGGCTCTCTTTCTGTCCTGATATGGTTGCTTCTCTCTGAAAGAATTCCTGTGACCACACTGATTTTTCTGCTACAAATCAATTCTCTCCTCTTTCCCATTTCTTCCTCTTCTAGCTAAACAGCTCAAACACTTCCCTGACTTAATCAAATCCTCCCACACATTCAATTGTAGTCGCCCTTGACTCACTTCTCTCTTTCCTCTTCCCTCCCCGATAATTCTCTCCTACTCCTTTAGAAGTAATTGTGCCTGTTCTTATATGCCTGATTCCTCTAGCGCCTCTTCGTCCCATACCACAATTTAATCTCTTCCTGCTTGTTTGAATCCCACTATTTTATACTTTTCTCCTGAGAAGTCTTGTTCTTTTTATCGTGATGTCAAGAATGCTTTGGTTTTCCTATTGTAAATAGAAAACAAGCAAAAAAAACAAACAAAAACAAACAAACGCAAACAGACCTTTGTCTCTCCACCCATAATCTTCTACTCCTACTTCCTGTATTCATCACTGAACTCCAAAATGTGGTGTCTAGGATTACTGTTAAGAGTTCCTATCCTCAGATACTCCCCCTTTTCCCCTCCCCCAACATACACACACACACTCCCCATCTCTCTAGGACGACATATGTTTACTTCTGTAGTTCTCCCTATTCACAGAAAGAGAAACAAGTCAATCTAATGTCTCTTCCCCTTTGCTTTATGATACTGTGATCACTGGGAATTAAAAGCATAAGGTGAACCTAAACTGTCTTTTAATATTCATGGTGCTAATGTATCCTGTAGGCTATTTCAGGATTCCTATAATGATTCAGAATGCTAACAAGGACTAGAGGAAAGGGAGGATTTATCATTTTATTTTTCCTTCTCTATGTCAGGATTTTGAAAGAAGGAAAATGAGGAGAGATACAACATCAGAGAGTCACGGGAGTCCCAGAAGACATCATTATTAAAAGCAGCAGAGCCACGAATAGAGCTATGAACACCTGATAGAAGGAGGGAAAAAAAATAATTTGCTTCAGAAAGACAAGTAAAGGCTGAGTGCCACAGGGACCAGCTTCCACGGTTATAGTAGATGTATATTCTTTTGGAAAACAATTATACACACACATACATATATAAGCATATGCAGCACATGGTGAAGGCAGGACATACTTTGTCTCATCTCTCAGGATCAGGATAGATCAGTCAAACTAGACAGACAATCTGGCTCAACTGAAAAATGTATTCATCAAAATATATTGTTATTTTGAGTCTCAGGTTTCATATCAGGTTATACAGATTTATTCTCTCTCTTTCAAACACATCTTACTTCACTTTTCTGTACTCATCCCTCTGTGGTAGTTTTATGGCTCAATGAGCCAAATAATTCTAAGGGTGCAAAAGCAGATTACAGATTATATTTTGAAATACTGATGAATTCTAGACCACAATCTAGATTCTCTTCTGGTGTAAAATGGCAAGTTTCCATTAGAGTTAGTGGAGATACTTCATTTTATACCAGGTGAGGAACTAGAGGTATTACTTTAAAATGAAATGAAGTCTGTTTTTAATAGGTAGATTGCAGAAATGTGTTGACTCAGTATAAATTGTGTGAAACATAAAACAGGTAGGACACAGATTCTACAAGTATAAAATTCTCATTAGCTAGACAGAGTAGGTGTCTTCCCTTCAGAAGTTATTTTTTATGGTCTGCTGGGTTCTCCTCTGATATTACAATCAAAGGAAGAAGATGCTCAGAGTTTTTCATGCTGCATAAAAATCTCTTGAATAATCATAGAATCATAGAATCATAGAATATCCTGCGTTGGAAGGGACCCTTAAGGATCATCAAGTCCAACTCTTGACACCGCACAGGTCTACCCAAAAGTTCAGACCATGTGACTAAGTGCACAGTCCAATCTCTTCTTAAATTCAGTCAGGCTCGGTGCAGTGACCACTTCCCTGGGGAGCCTGTTCCAGTGTGCAACCACTCTCTCTGTGAAGAACCCCCTCCTGATGTCAAGCCTAAACTTCCCCTGCCTCAGCTTAACCCCGTTCCCACGGGTCCTGTCACTGGTGTTAATGGAGAAAAGGTCTCCTGCCTCTCGACACCCCCTTACGAGGAAGTTGTAGACTGCGATGAGGTCTCCCCTCAGCCTCCTCTTCTCCAGGCTGAACAGGCCCAGTGCCCTCAGCCGTTCCTCGTACGTCTTCCCCTCCAGGCCTTTCACCATCTTCGTAGCCCTCCTCTGGACACTCTCCAACAGTTTCATGTCCTTTTTATACTGTGGTGCCCAGAACTGCACACAGTACTCGAGGTGAGGCCGCACCAGCGCAGAGTAGAGCGGGACAATCACCTCCCTCGACCTACTAGCGATGCCGTGCTTGATGCACCCCAGGACACGGTTGGCCCTCCTGGCTGCCAGGGCACACTGCTGGCTCATATTCAACTTGCTGTCTACCACGACCCCCAGATCCCTCTCTTCTAGGCTGCTCTCCAGCGTCTCATCGCCCAGTCTGTACGTGCAGCCGGGGTTTCCCCGTCCCAGGTGCAGGACCCGGCACTTGCTCTTATTGAACTTCATGCGGTTGGTGATCGCCCAGCTCTCCAACCTATCCAGATCCCTCTGCAAGGCCTTTCCACCCTCAACAGAGTCCACAACTCCTCCAAGTTTGGTGTCATCAGCAAACTTGCTCAAAATACCTTCTATTCCTACATCCAGATCGTTTATAAAAATATTGAAAAGTACCGGCCCTAAAATGGAGCCTTGAGGGACCCCACTGGTGACCGCCTGCCAGCCTGACGCAGCCCCATTCACCATAACCCTTTGGGCCCTGCCCGTTAGCCAATTGCTCACCCATCGTATGATGTTTTTATTTAGCTGTATGGTGGACATTTTGTCCAGTAGGATCCTATGGGAAACCATGTCAAAAGCCTTGCTGAAGTCCAAAAAAATCACATCAGCTGGTTTCCCTTGGTCCACCATACGGGTGATCTTATCATAAAAGGAAATCAGGTTAGTTAGGCAGGACCTACCCTTCACAAACCCATGCTGGCTGGGACCAATGACTGCTTTGTCCCCCAGGTGCGCCTCAATAAGTTCGAGAACCATCTTCTCCATGATTTTACCAGGCACTGACGTGAGACTGACAGGCCTGTAATTGCTAGGGTCTTCTTTCTGACCCTTCTTGAAAATCGGCACAACATTTGCCAGCTTCCAGTCTACCGGGACCTCTCCAGACTCCCAGGATCGTTGAAAAATAATTGAGAGAGGTTCCGCGATGACATCCGCCAGCTCCTTCAGCACCCGGGGATGAATCCCATCCGGACCCATGGACTTGTAGGGATCCAGGTGGAGTAGCAAATCCCGCACACGTTCAGGGTCGGTTGGGAGTTTGTCATCCCCACAGTCCCGGTCCTCCAGCTCAGGGCACCCTGGGTCCCGAAGCCCATCATCGGCATTGAAGACAGAGGCAAAGAAGGCGTTAAGCGTCTCTGCTTTGCCTATGTCATTGTCTGTGAGGAGACCTTCCCTATCAAGGAGCGGCCCTATGTATTCTTTAGTTCTCCTTTTTCCATTCGCATATCTAAAAAAACCCTTTTTATTTTCTCTCACAGACACAGCCAGCTTCAACTCTAGGTGTGCTTTAGCCACACAAATTTTCTTCCTACAAACACGAACAGCATCCCTGTATTCTTTCCATGTCACCTGGCCTTCCTTCCAGTAGCGAAACACTCTCTGTTTCTGCCTAATCTCCATCAGAATGTTCCTGGTCAGCCACGCCGGCCTCCTGCCACGCCTGCCTGACTTGCGATATTTAGGAACTGCCTGTTCTTGTGCTTCTAGGAGGCATCGCTTAAAGAATGACCAGCACTGGTGGACATCAAGGCCTTCAAGAGCAGCTTCCCAGGGGACCTTGCTGACTAGTTCCCCGAGCAGCCTGAAGTCCGCCTTCCCCATATCTAGGGATGAGGTTTTTGGTGGCACTTCTCCTTCTGTACTGTTTGTTTGAGTGCATCCTCCTTGTAAACACTGTGGGAAATTCTGACTGCCAAGAATTCAAAAGTTACACAATTATTAGAAAATATACTTGAGACTTCCCTGCATCTCTATTTTAGGAAGTAATGAAGACCAAATTAGAACTGAATAAGAAGTCTCACATTTACCTTTGGCCAGCTGAAGTGTAACACAGATGACAAAAGCTCTCTACAGGACTAAACGCTTTTTCTTCCCTCAAAGCATAAATTGTTTTCTTTTTCACCAGGTGTTAAAATGAAGTGTTTCTAATACATGCTGCATCAGTATGAGTGAATATGCAAAGTTCAAGGACACAGGCAATAAAGATCAAGAACTTTAAACACTTAATGTCAGAAAATGTACATACCTCTCTGTCATGTCCAGAGCTGCTGGGCCAAGTAGGTCCTATGCTGTATCTATTGGAACTGTTGATTAAATAACCCTCCCCATTTCTGCTTTCTTCTCTCATTTGTGCAAATGGGTAGTTGTCTAAGAAAACAGGACGTTGAGCATCTACATCGTCAAAACCTATCTGAAAATGTGTGTTGCCTCTCTCCACATTTGAATCAAACGCATTTGGGACTGTAGTTACATGATTCCCTCTGAAGATTTCTCTCTCTTGACTGTAAGGGTAGGAATCCACCAGAGAGAAGTTTCTGTCATCAGACAGTAAAGAAGACTTGAAACCAATCGCTGGTGACACTGTGCCTTGTTGCCAATGAGATACTGGATTTGCAGGGTGAACTTCATCATAAGCAACTGGAGGCTGACCACAGAAATGCTTCTCTGGCACATTCAGACCAAAGTTGTCTGATGTGAATAAATGTTCTTCATGATGATGTGAATGTGATGAACCATAAAAAAAAAATTCATTGCTGACTTCATCAGCTATTTGATCAAATCCTAGGTGGATGTCTCCATTAGAATCAGAATGGTACACTGGATAAGGTGCTTGGTCCCCAGTGTGTCCTTCATGATATTCATCATATAAGAAAGGAACCCTTCCAAAATATGCCATAGCTGATTTTTGTCTTCAGTCTTATTCCTCAAAGAACTTTTACAATATTTCCAGGGTCAAAAGAGTATTGTTCATAACTGAAGCTACATACCCCCACTGAAATAAAGCATAGAATAAAAGTTAAACAAACAAACAAAAAGATCTGTTATAAAAAAAAAGCTGTATACTTGCATATATATATATAAATATAAATAAATAGATAGATAAATAAATAAATAAATAAATATAGTGGTTTCTCCAAAGAGTGTGAAGATTTTATTCATCCAGAGCATGAGTACTCTTTTTCTTGATCCTCATTTCCAGGTGCCCTTAAAATTAATTTAATTTTTTTATTTCCTGGACTCATAAATAATATCAACAGGATGCCTGGAACAACTGATCTAAAATACTAATTCTGACAAATATTAAATAAAATGTCTGTTGTTTTATACTTGTATACCACACCATAGGCAGGAATCTAAAACAAGAGGGTAGGAAATATTCATATTAATGGCCACTTTAATGGCAGTTTCGTTCATATACTTCTCTCTTTTTTGTGACTCTACAATTTATTCATATTCTAACACTTTTTATCCTGGTGTAATCAGGTGACAGAAGTTTAGCAAGTGAAAGAACAAGGGTGAAATATAGAAGACTTGGATCTCCAACTAATATTCCAAATGCTACACCCCAAAAGCTTGTATATGGCATATATAAATGAAATATATATATTTATAAATAAATCTTTTTTTTTCTTTTTTCAAAACAAATGTGTCTGAAAATCCCGAGGTTGTATTTTTGTTACTAAATTAAAAGGCCAAGACATAAGTTTTCTGCAATAGTTCATCATTCACACTGTTATCAGCAAACTTCCTGATCTGATTTTGGGATGTGCCAACTAGTCCTATACTTCAGATTAGCAGCGTGTATTGGAGACTTTTTTTTTTTAGGAAGAGAGTTTACTTCTAAAATCCAAATTATTCTGTGCTACTTGCCTTTAAGGATACGGCCTGTTTTATTTACTGATACAGAAGTAGCCTAAAATACAAATGGCATGGAATAGCAATACCACATAAAGTACACAGTTGTGCTGGGTACTTTATTACACAAAAGAAATAGAAACATCTGATTTAATAATTCAATAAAAAATATATTCCCTAGCAGTAAAAAAACACTACCAAGATGGAAAGTGCACTCAGATATTGTTAAAGCTCAGCACCACAAATTACTTTTCCAATATGTCCCCAAGATCTACACTATATTAGCTTAGATAATGCTGCCTTGCAATGAAAACCTGTATTACAGCAGAAGGTATTCATCATAACTTTATTTATTTTTGTTTTATTTGAAGTCAAACTCTAGGTGGCATAGGTTCCTGTCACCTACAGTCAAGAACAAAAAGAGAAATGAAAAGTTAAATAGGCTGAAATGAAATCTCCAAGTTAGAGGTTGAAACAACTCTTTCAGGCACTGAGCTTAGTGATTCCATGTTATGTAGCTTGGTTTACTTTGCTCTAATTGTGCTGGGGGCAAAAAATATATATTTATTTATGAAGTTTCACTAAGCCAGAAAACCAAAATGACCACACTGAATGGGGATCTACACCATGGACTTCAATTA